>NC_090756.1:46817615-46820115 GCF_036898095.1 Palaemon carinicauda | reverse complement strand
AGTTCTTGATGATGATTCACGTCTGGCATCAATTCCCACGAATAATTGGCCTTCAAACTTTGTACTTTTTAAACTGTGGTGATTTTGTGTCGCTTTTTGGCGATCTAAATCCTGTCATTACTGTAAACTCCACAGTTGGTGACTCAACTTCTGTATCTCTGAAGAAACTTCCTTCTAATGATCACTTCCAAAACTTCAAGTTTGTATCGTAAACAAGAAAAGCCGAAAACTTCATACCAACATGCGTGAACATCACAGTGTTCTACAAATCTCTGCATTGTAAATTGAAGGGCTTTTCATTACTGGTGAATTGTTTAAAAGATCAAAAGCTTTGTCAGAGTTTGTCGATTCATGAAGAATTTTTTTCAATAATTTGAAAATCCAGAAATTTAAAAACATTATATTTTCTTAATTCTGTGAATTGTCTGAGATAAAAGAGGCCAATTACTTAAAAGGGGAGTGAATTTGCAGTAATTACTCGTAGGAAAAGAATAATTTTTACTGTTTTAAAGAAACTTCTTTCGTTGTCTTTTTGGTCTTTGGTATAAGAAATTTAAGATAATTACAGACTTTCAAGAGTAAGTTTGTTCAATTACCTTATTATGTATGAATCTCTCTCTCTCTCTCTCTCTCTCTCTCCTCTCTCTCCTCTCTCTCTCTCCCTCTCTCTCTCTCTCTCTCTCTCTCTCTCTATTCTATTATAAAAAGTATTATGTCATTAATGATTATTATTTATTTATTGCCGTTATGGAAAGATATCTATATTGCTGGAGTATCTATCCATCTACCTTTGCATATAAGTTAATATATATATATATATATATATATATATATATATATATATATATATATATATATATATATATATATATGTATATATATATATATATATATATATATATATATATTTATATATATATATATATATATATATATATATATATATATATATATATATATATATACAGAGAGAGAGAGAGAGAGAGAGAGAGAGAGAGAGAGAGAGAGAGAGAGAGAGACGAGAGAGAGAGAGAGAGAGAGCGGGGTATATAAATATAGCCCCACTTATTCACATAACCATATATTTATTAAAAATGCATGATAAGCGAGTCACCATACTTCGACCGACGGTTTTGCATGGTGTTAATGTCATAACATGGTCAATCTCTGGATTATATATGACTCTTGTTTCGAAAGGAAGTTAACTTTTTGGAGGATAAACCCAACTATTTTAATTAATCTCTGCCTCTCTTTCGTTCAGTTTGTTTTTTTTTGAGAAATTTTTTCACTAATAAACTCTAGTTGTTCTTTACTCTCTTTTAGTTTATAATAAAACTAATAATAATAATAATAATAATAATAATAATAATAATAATAATAATAATAATAATAATAATAATAATATTTCCAACAAAATCTTTTTTCCTTTCTGTTTCTTCTTCATTAACTTAATCATAATTAATTAGAATGCTTCAAAATCATAAAGGAGACATCTAATTATTCGTAATGATTATTCATTATTCAGTTCACAAAGAAATTAATTGTGCTAACGTAATGAATATATTATTTTTCATCGGTATATAACTGCGTAAGTAGTCCTCTGAAAAGTATTAATAATCCAAAATAAAATTATTCAGTTATTCAGTTTCCGTGGTGAAGCCAAATCGGATGACCTCTTTTCTTCTGACTTTGACCTATTTTGAATCTAAAGGTATTTTTGGATAAATTTATTTATGAAATGTTTAAATTAGATCAGGAATAAAGATTATCATAATAGAAATTCCATTAATCAGATTCTATTTCAATTGACTTCCTGAATTAAATCTAAGTTTTCTTTAAACCTGATTAGTTTTCAATTTGTGATATCTGTATACTGAGAGGGTACATTAACTTACAATTCGATCCTTATATAAAGATTAAAGTATTTTATATCAATTGTTCATTACTCCTCTTGTAGTTTATGTGTTTATTTCCTTTTCTTACTGGGCTATGTTTCTTTGATGGAGCCTTGGGGCTTATAATATCCTGGTTTTCCAACTAGGGTTGTAACTTACCTAATAATAATAATAATAATAATAATAATAATAATAATAATAATAATAATAATAATAATAATAATAATAGTAATTTCCCTTGATGCTCAACTATCACATGGAATACCAATTAAAAACTATAAATCTAATTATTGCTCCTAAAGTATTTTATATCAATTGTTCATTACTCCTCTTGTAGTTTATGTGTTTATTTCCTTTTCTTACTGGGCTATGTTTCTTTGATGGAACCTTGGGGCTTATAATATCCTGGTTTTCCAACTAGGGTTGTAACTTACATGATGATAATAATAATAATAATAATAATAATAATAATAATAATAACAATAATAATAATAATAATAATAATAATAATAATAATAATAATAATAATAATAATAATAATAATAATAATAACACTTCGGTTGGTCTTGAACTCTGGGCATCGCTTCGTGCACCAAATGCTTCGT
>NC_090756.1:46800115-46812615 GCF_036898095.1 Palaemon carinicauda | reverse complement strand
TCACCGTTTTCTGCCAGCCATTGCCGCTACTCTTGCTCCACTCTACGCCTCCCTCAAGGGTAAGCCAAAGGACCTGAAGTGGGGTCCCCTTCAAGAAGCAGCCTTCTGCAATGCAAAGAAGGCCCTATAGACTGCTGCGGCTCTCAATTTTCCTATCCCACACACCCCTCTCCTTCTCTCCACCGATGCCAGCGACGTCACTATTGGTGCAGTACTCGAGCAGGTGGTCAAAGGCTCGCCCCGCCAATTGGCCTTCTTCAGCAGAAAACTGTCCAAGGCAGAATCGGGTTATTCTACCTTCGATCGAGAATTGTTGGCGGTGCACTTGGCTGTCCGTCACTTTCGCCATTTCTTAGAAGGCACGCCCTTTGTCATTCGCACAGACCACATGCCTCTGGTGCACGCCTTCACTCGACAGTCTGACGCCTGGTCCGCCTGTCAACGCCGACATTTCTCCGCCGTGGCTGAATACAATTGCACCCTCCAATACGTCCCTGGGAAAATGAACACGTTGGCTGCCATTCAACTGGGATTGGATTACAACGCCCTGGCTGAAGCCCAACGACAGGATCCAGAGTATCAAGCTTGTAGGACATCCTGCACGTCCCTTCGTTGGGAAGATTTTCCCCTCGAAGACTCCAACACCACCCTCCTCTGTGACGTCAGTACTGGTAGACCGCGACCTTGGATTCTTGCTCCCATGCGCCGATAGGTGTTTGATTTCATCCACGGCCTTTCACATCCCTCGTGCCGTTCTACTGCACAGCTGCTGAAGGCAAAGTTCATTTGGCACGGCATTTCTAAGGATGCTAAGGATTGGGTCCGCGCCTATACTTCTTGCCAAACTTCCAAAGTACATCGACACACGGATTCAGGAGTGGGCACCTTTCCTCAACCTCAGCGTCGTTTCACATACATTCACGTCGACGTTGTAGGCCCCCTACCCACATCACAAGGACATCGTTACCTGTTTGCCATCATCGACCGCTCCACTCGTTGGCCTTAAGCCCTTCCCATGGAAACTACAACATCCGCCTCATGTACATATGCCTTACTCTCTGGATAGATTTAAAGGTTCGGTATCCCTGAGCATATCACTTATGACAGGGGAACCACTTTCACCTCTCAATTGTGGAGGTCATTAGCTAATCTCCTGGGCATCACCCTACATCAGACAACGACCTACAATCCCGCTGCCAATGGAATGGTTGAACGTTTTCATCGCACCCTCAAAGCAGCTTTGATGTCCCGCTGCAAGGATTGCAACTGGTTTACTCAGCTTCCCTGGGTCCTCCTTGGACGAAGGACCACTCCTAAAGACGCCATCGACGTCTCGGCAGCTGAAATGGTGTATGGCGTTGGTCGTCCCTGTCGAATTTTTTTCCTTCTACAACCTCCTCAGATGATCTCCATCGCATACGTCACGTCGTGGGAAAATTTATCCGTGCCGCCACACTTACAAGCCCCCAGCAAAGCATCACATACCAACGGACTTGCACTCTGCAACGCACGTCTTCCTGCGCAACGACACCAACAAGCCACCACTAACGCCCCCTTACACGGGCCCTTTCTTTGTGATCCGACGCAGTCCGAAAGCATTCCTCCTAAACATTCGGGGCAAAGAAGACTGGGTCTCCATTGATCGTCTAAAACCTGCTTATCTTCTGCCAGATGACCCGCCAACAGTTCGCCTCTCTAGATCAGGGCGCCCTATTTAACATGTACAGTATGTCATTTTTAAGGGGGGAGCCATGTACCAACTCGGGACCTCTGAAACAGAAGCCTGCAACGCTGCCAACCTAGCTATCCAGAGAAAAAATGGTTGAAAATAAGAAGTTATATAAAACTTGTATGAAATTCAATAGCATTTTTTTTTTTCATGATAAAACATTTAATCCTCAGAGGGTTATTAAATCATCTTATCAACCAGTCTGGCAAACTTTGGATATTTGAAAAAATTTATCGTTTCTATGACGCTAATTTTATTATATAGATGAATAGAGCATATTGACCAAATACATATCACTTTATATATATATATATATATATATATATATATATATATATATATATATATATATATATATATATATATATATATATATATATATATGGATACGAATACATATATACACACCTGCACAAATGCAAAGTAAAACACTAAAGAACTGAAAAAAATTTAGCCGAGCATGATATATAATGAGCGTCTGCAGAAACATGAAAGAAATCAGGATTCGAGATGTTGGCGTATCGAGGGAGATGCTGACTCAGTTCCGGCAGAGTTAGCGATGAGAGAGAGAGAGAGAGAGAGGAGAGAGAGAGAGAGAGAGAGAGAGAGAGAGAGAGAGAGAGAGAGAGAAAAGTATATTAGCCTTATAATGCTCGGTAATACTCCTTTGAAATTAATCTATTCGTGACTTAGAGAGAGAGAGAGAGAGAGAGAGAGAGAGAGAGAGAGAGAGAGAGAGAGAGAGGCTTGGCAATACTAATTTAAATCTATTTTGTTCGTGACTTGAGAGAGAGAGAGAGAGAGAGAGAGAGAGAGAGAGAGAGAGAGAGAGAGAGAGAGAGAGAGGGGGGGGAGTGTTATATCAGCCTGCTCTTGCTAAGTGATACTATTTAATTAATGCTGTTAAGATATGTTTAGCCCATTTTATATTAGCTTATCAATAAATGTCATTATCTATAAAAAATATATTCCTCCTGATTCAGATATTCCAAAGTAGGCCTATTACGTGAACCTATTGTATCAAATTTAAATGGAATTATCTTACGAATCTTCAAACGTTTCCCAAATAAGCAAAGGTTGAAAAATGTCTAAAAAGGAAAATATATTTCTTGCGACCATTTATGAAATAAAGAATAAGATTTTAACAATATAATTATGTATAATCAAACGCTTACTTTATGTTTTACCTAATGATCATATGGAGTTGATGGCCTGATTAAACTGAATCTCGCGATTGAAAAAATAGATGTCTAAAAGGGGAAACTTACCTCTTACCTCAATTATGGCATAAATAAAAAGATGTTAACAATATATAATTATAACATTACACCCTTACTTTGAACATTATCTCATAATCGCCTGTATAATCACGAGAACAACATAGTTGCTCTCCTGAATGTGAAAAATATGTCTAAAAAGGGAAATTTACCTATTACCTCCATTATGGTTCAAATAAAAAGATTTTAAAAGTAATAAAACATATCATTATACGCTCACTGTATATATTATCTCACAATCTCCTGTATCATCCCAAGAACAACATAGTTGCATGACTAAACAAAACACTCATGATGACGTCATTAGCGTGTATGTGTTTGTGGTTTCTCCCGACCGCCATGTTTATAACCTCGTGAAATTCCCACAGCAAAAAGTAGCAGGTTCAATTTAAATGTCCCTCAGTGGATAATATTTGCATAACATAATAAAGAGCTCAATTATAATAAGATCGAGGTTCTGGGAATGCGGACATTTAAATTGTAAGTCTCATATTCATGTGTCAAGTATACGCACACACACACACACACACACACATATATATATATATATATATATATATATATATATATATATATATATATATATATATATATATATATATATATATATATATATATATATATATATATATAACAATTTGATTAGTTCGCCAAACTTTCAACTGGGTTCCAAAAGGCACTAGAACAGGTGGGTGACCTAGGCCTACACGGCTGAGGACTACGAAATATGAAGCAGGAGAATGTGAATGGAGAAGTATTGATTTATAAGCTCAAGATAGACACGACTGATGAAATCTAACCGAGGCCTTTGCGTCAATAGGCCTAAGAGGAAATGATGACGATGATGAATAATTGTCTTGTGACTGTTTTGCTAAGAAGTCTCGTACAAAGGCTGTAATCCTTCGTTTCTGTTAAGAATTCATTATTTCTGCGTAAATACAAAATATCAAGACAATAATTCACTTATAAGTAAAATGTAATCTTTGGCTTTGCCACGATTAGCTCACTAATACATCTTGCGTGGAAATGTAATTAACGCCGTTCATGAAATTATTGAAGTTAATGACTCTCTCTCTCTCTCTCTCTCTCTCTCTCTCTCTCTCTCTCTCTCTCTCTCTCTCTCTCTCTCTCTCTCTCTCTCTCTCTCTCTCTCTCTCCTTGGTGTACGATATCTTCAGGATGCTATAAACCCAAGGGCCCAAAAAGGAAAGGAAATAATGAAACATAGAATAGCGTGTCTGAGTGAACCCCAAAGCAAGCGAACTCTAACCCGAAACAGTGGATAAAATAGGGTCAGTCTCTAGGGCATTGTCACTGTCCCTTGCCTCTGCTGTTCATGAGCGACCTTTAAACCTTAAGTTTGTAGTTTGTCACAGTTTTCATGACAGATTTATTATTGAGATGAATAACTTCGATACGTCAATTTTTTGTTTTTTTCAATAAAATTTAATTTCTCTTGGGACAGTATTTGAATCTATTCTTATAAGGAAATTGAAAGTTAAACAATGTTAATTAAATAAATTATCATCAATGACTAAATGTTACAATTTTAACAATCGATTATCCAGGTAGATATGGAATAATTCTTATTCGAAATAAATATAAAGGAATCTGTCAACCACATCAAATGTTGCGGTTTCTAGTCCACTGCAGGACAAAAGCCTCATATATGTCAAGTAATATCTGGGATTTGACATGTATTCATCATCATGATGGCCACTGCGGATTGGTGATGGTGGGAGATTTTCGCCTGATTCCTCACAGCAAACCAACCTGGTATTTGTGTCCCTGATTAGTATAGCTTTGCTGATCATGGCGATACTGAAATCATTTCACCATAAGGTATCCACGCTTAGAAAGGGATGGTGTATATATATATATATATATATATATATATATATATATATATATATATATATATATATATATATATATATATATATATATATATATATATATATATATATATATATATATATATATATATATATATATATATATATATATATATATATATATATATTATACATACAGTATATAAATATATATATATATATATATATATATATATATATATATATATATATATATATATATATATATATATATATATACCCCCTCTACTGTATAAAAATCCTAATAGGCATCAACAAAGAGATGGAGCTGGGGGGAGAGTAACTGCTCCCCACACTCTAGTTTTGGGGTATCTGAATGTGCGTGGATGTAGTATGATAGAGAGTAAAAGATGTGAGATTGGAAGTATGTTTAGAAGTAGAAGGCTGGATGTATTGGCCTTGTGTGAAACAAAGATGAAAGGAAAGGGTGAAGTGATGTTTGGTGAAATGTCTGGTAGAGTGTCTGGGATTGATAGGGGAAGAGCGAGAGAGGGTGTGGCTTTATTGCAGAGTGAATGGATGACAGGTAAAATAGTGGAATGGAAGGAAATATCATCTAGGTTAATATGGGTATGGGTTAGGTTGGGTAGGGAATGTTGGGCGTTTGTCAGTGCGTATGGGCCAGATAGTGAGAAAAGTGAAGAAGAGCGGAATGAATTCTGGAATGAATTAACTAGGTGTGTAGAAGGACTAGGTAGAAGGAATTATGTAGTTGTCATGGGTGACTTAAATGCTAGAGTGGGCGCTGGAGAGGTAGAAGGAGTCATTGGGAAGTATGGCGTACCAGCTGAAAATTAGAGTGGTGAGAGACTGGTAGATATTGTTGAACAAGACATGGTAATAAGTGTTAGCTTTTTAAAAAGAAATATAAAAATAAGTATACATGGGTAAGAGTGCCAAATGGAAGAGTAGTAGAAAGGGCATTAATGGATTATGTGTTGATAACTAAAAGAATGTTTGGAAGATTGAAAGACGTGCACGTGTTTAGGGGTATGGCTAACGGTATATCTGATAATTTTTTGGTGGAAGGAAAATTAGTTGTAGCAAAAGAGTGGGGGAATAGAGTAGGTGGATGTAAAAGGGAGCTAGTGAGGGTTGAAGAGCTAATAAAACCGGGTGTAAAAAGTAAGTATCAGGAAAGGTTGAAAATGGCATATGAAGTGAGAGTAAGAGGAACTGGTAATTTAGAGGAGGAGTGGAAGTTAGTAAAAGAATATTTTATTGGGATTGCAAGTGATATATGTGGCAAGAAGGTTGTCGGAGGCAGCATGAGGAAGGGCAGTGAATGGTGGAATGAAGGAGTGAAGGTAAAAGTGGAAGAGATAAAGAGGGCTTTTGAAGAATGGCTGCAGAGTAATAGTATAGAGAAGTATGAAAAATATAGAGAGAAAAATGTAGAAGTAAAGCGCAAGGTACGTGAGGCAAAGAGGGCAGCTGACCTGAGGTGGGTCAGGGATTGGGTCAGTCATATGAAGAGAATAAGAAGAAGTTTTGGAAAAAAGTGAAGAGAGTAAGGAAGACTGGCGCAAGAATTGAAGAGATAGTGAAAGATGGAAATGGAAGGTTGTTAAAAGGAGAGGAGGCAAGGAAAAGATGGGCGGAATATTTTGAAAGTTTGCTGAATGTTAAGGATAATAAGGAGGCAAATATAATTGCTGTTCCAGGTGTTGAGGTGCCAGTGATGGGAGATGAGAATGAGAGAGAGATTACAATAGAGGAAGTGAGGAGAGCACTAGATGAAACGAGAGTAGGAAAAGCATCTTTTATGGATGGTGTGAAAGCTGAGATGTTGAAGGAAGGGGGTGTGACTGTACTTCAATGGTTGGTGAGACTGTTTAATATGTGTTTTATGTTGTCAATGGTACCAGTAGATTGGGTTTGTGCATGTATTGTACCACTATATAAGGGTAAGGGAGATGTGCATGAGTGTTGTAATTCAAGAGGCATTAGTTTGTTGAGCGTAGTTGGAAAAGTGTATGGTAGAGTAATGATTAATAGGATTGAGGATAAAACAGAGAATGCAATCTTGAAGTACAGGGTGGTTTTAGAAAAGGTAGGAGTTGTATGAATCAGATTTTTACAATCAGGCAGATATGCGAGAAATATTTAGCAAAAGGTAAGGAGGTGTATGTTGCGTTTATGGATCTGGAGAAAGCATATGATAGACTTGATAGGGAAGCAATGTGGAATATGATGAGGTTATATGGAGTTGGTGGAAGGTTGTTGCAAGCAGTGAAAAGTTTCTACAAAGGTAGTAAAGCATGTGTTAGAATAGGAAATGAAGTTAGCGATTGGTTTCCGGTGAGAGTGGGGCTGAGACAGGGATGTGTGATGTCGCCGTGGTTGTTTAACTTGTATGTTGATGGAGTGGTGAGAGAGGTGAATGCTCGAGTGCTTGGATGAGGATTAAATCTGGTAGGCGAGAATGACCATGAATGGGAGGTAAATCAGTTGTTGTTTGCGGATGATACTGTACTGGTAGCAGACACAGAAGAGAAGCTTGACCGACTAGTGACAGAACTTGGAAGGGTGTGTGAGAGAAGAGATTTGAGAGTTAATGTGGGTAAGAGTAAGGTTATGAGATGTACGAGAAGGGAAGGTGGTGCAAGGTTGAATGTCATATTGAATGAAGAGTTACTTGAGGAGGTGGATCAGTTTAAGTACTTGGGGTCTGTTGTTGCAGCAAATGGTGGAGTGGAAGCAGATGTACGTCAGAGAGTGAATGAAGGTTGTAAAGTGCTGGGGGCAGTTAAGAGAGTAGTAAAAAATAGAGGGTTGGGCATGAATATAAAGAGAGTTCTATATGAGAAAGTTGTGGGGAATGAAAGTGATGGAGAGACAGAAATTGAATGTGTTTGAGATGAAGTGTCTAAGGAGTATGGCTGGTGTATCTCGTTTAGATAGGATTAGGAACGAAGTGGTGAGGGAGAGAACGGGTGTAAGAATTGAGTTAGCGGCTAGAGTGGATATGATTGTGTTGAGGTGGTTTGGCCATGTTGAGAGAATGGAAAATGGTTGTCTGCTAAAGAAGGTGATGAATGCAAAAGTGGATGGGAGAAGTATAAGAGGAAGGCCAACGTTTGGGTGGATGAATTGTGTGAAGAAAGCTCTGGGTGATAGGAGGATAGATGTGAGAGAGGCAAGAGAGAGTGCTATAAATAGGAATGAAGGGCGAGCGATTGTGACGTAGTTCCTTTAGGCCCTGCTGCTTCCTCCGGTGCCTTAGATGACCGCGGAGGTAGCAGCATTAGGGGATTCAGCATTATGAAGCTTCATCTCTGGTGGATAATATGGGAGGTTGGGCTGTGGCACCCTAGCAGAACCAGCTGAACTCGGGTGAGTCCCTGGTTAGGCTGAAGGAACGTAGAGAGTAGAGGTTCCCTTTTTTGTTTTGTTTCATTTGTTGATGTCAGCTAACCCCCAAAATTGGGGGAAGTGCCTTTGGTATATATATATATATATATATATATATATATATATATATATATATATATATATATATATATATATATATATATATATATATATATATATATATATATATATATATATATATATATATATATATATATATATATATAACAACAAATAATGTACATATAACTAAACATTGAAAAAAGAATAAGTGAGCAATACCTCTCTTCCTCTCTTGCTTTCAATCGGTTCATCCTGATCACAACAGGAACAATGTTTATCTGGTCGAAAAGACGCCTTCTTTGGGACTCCAATTCTTTATTGCATTATGCAAATCGCCATTCGGGAACCTTGCATTGAGTCAGTCGCTATTTGCTGTCCGAATTCCAGCCATTGTAAAAATCGGGGCACGAAACAAAACACACACACAAACGGCAGTGGCACTATCAAGGCCTTATCCAGGGAAGTACTGACAACCCATGCGAGAGACTATGTTCTTTGGTTTAGTCATGCGAGAAACTATGTTCCTGGGAGATGGTATAATGATGCTTTGGAGTTGATTGTTTTATAAACAAGAAATATCATAAGTTATAATACCATTTAGTTACACATATCAACTCAAGTCGTTAGATAGAAGAAGAAAATTGATATACGAAGGAGAGTCTGTTGTTAGTGCGATGGATAGACCAACTGAAAGAAGAAATTATAAAGTTTCAGGGCTATGTCCAGGTTAACTGATCTTGGTTAAGGAAAATCAAATACGGCTCCAATACCAACAGTAAATTAAGCCACGGTGGCATCATATAGAAGAAACCATTGGTGAGAATAACAGTGAGTTATTTTAACCGGGAGAAGAGGCTACACCAGAACGCCAACAGAACTGGCCGTTGTGGCAGAAATTTGAAATGACGTTTGCCCGGATTTATCTTTCTGTTTTCCCGCCTTTGCCTATTCGTGAGAAGAAAAGGAAATGGTAGATAGGTAGGGAAAATAAACTGATATTTAGTGTCACTTTACGTCATTCTTCTTGTGAAATCAATGAAACGCTAAGAAATAGTACAAAGAATTGACGTTTATACAGATTTAGATCAGGATAGTGATTGCTATACATGGTGGTATTTAAACAAGCTTTTGAATTATCAATTGCTATAATTCTGTGAAATATTGAAGTGAATCTGTTACTCAGTTTTAGCCCCATCTCTCTCTCTCTCTCTCTCTCTCTCTCTCTCTCTCTCTCTCTCTGTTAACATGCAGCCACTTTCCCGTAGAGTGGGTGTCTCCAGAGAAAAAACTAATCAAGCCACTGTCGCATTCGTTCTATCTCTGTGAAGTATATATTATGTATACTGAGGTCTCTCTCTCTCTCTCTCTCTCTCTCTCTCTCTCTCTCTCTCTCTCTCTGCTGAATGACCTCAAAAAGGGAAAAAATAACAACTGCTAAATTTAAAAAAAACTACATTCATCCATGTCTATGTGAGAGAGAGAGAGAGAGAGAGAGAGAGAGAGAGAGAGAGAGAGAGAGAGAGAGAGAGAGAGAGAGAGAGAGCGATCAGAGGACAAGTGACTCATCATCGTCATCTCAGAGATAAGGAAAAGCGTTCAATGTCTCACGAACGACCTTATCACTTTGGGTGAGAAGATTTCGATTATTATCCACTAGCGGATCCAGGGTTGGGGGGGGGGGGGTTTCATGATCGCCCCCCTTTTTAAGAAGAAAAATTTGAATGTTAAACTTGGGGTTTTCAAGAAAAAAAGTTTGCCCGTTAAACTTGTGGCTTTTAATAAAGTTTGACTATTAAACTTGAGGTCTTCAAGAAAAAAATTTGACTTAAACTCGGGATTTTCAAGAAAAAAAATAGACTGTTAAACTTGGGGTTTTCAAGAAAAAAAAAAAACTTTGACTATTAATCTTGGGGTTTTCAAGAAAATAAATTTGACTGTTAAAATGTGGGTTTTCACAAAAAAAAAGAGAAAAAGTTTGACAGTTAAACTTGGGGTTTTAAAAATAAGTTTGACTATTTAACTTGGGTTTTCAAGAAAAAAAAAAAGTTTAACCGTTTTAATTGTGGCTTTCAATAAAGTTTGACTATTAAACTTGGGGTTTTCAAAAAAGTCTGACTGGATTTTCAAGAAAAAACTTTGATCTAAACTTGGGGTTTTCAAGAAAAAAAGTCTGACTGTTAAACTTGGGGGTTTCAAGAAAAACTTTAACAATCAAACTTTGGGTTTTCAAAAAAATAGTTTGATTTTTGAAGTTGGGGTTTTCAAGAAAAAAAAGTTCGACTGTTAAACGTGTGGCTTTCGTGAGAGTTTTGCTATTAAACTTGGGGTTTTCAAAAGAGTTTGACTATTAAACTTGAGGTTTTTCAAGAAAAAAACACCTTGACTGTAAAACTTGAGGCTTTCAATAAAAAACTTTGATTGTTGAACTTGGGGTTTTCAAGAAAAAAAAGTTTTACCGTTAAACTTGTGGTTTTCAAGAAAAAAACAAAACTTTGACTCTAACGTTAAACTTTGGGTTTTCAAGAAAAAAACTTTGATTGTTAAACTTTTGTCTTTTAATAAAGTTTTGCCATTAAACTTGCGGTTTTCTTAAAAGTTTGACTGTTAAACTTGTGATTTTCATGAATAAAAGTTTTACTTAAACTCGTCATTTTGGTGGAAAATATTCACTTTGTCACTTATCTTTATTTTCAGATGTAAATCTTTAATCATGTTTTTTTCAAGTTTTTCCTACGACGGTTTAGTTGTCCAAAAGTCAAAAACTATTTATGATTCAACATTTGAAAGTGAATCTATGATAGTCCCGAACATTAGTGTCAAACCCATTTTAATCACAAATACGTAGATATTCAACTTCTATTGAAAATTTTCTACTTCTTTTCAAATATTTTCTCCTCTCACATAATCAGGAGAATTTCCAATTTTTATAAAATTCGAAAAGAGTTCTTTTATGATAAAAAAGAAGAAAAGTATAATTTTCTTTTTTTGAGAGAGGAAACTTTTAAAAGATGTTTTCCTCAGAAGATTCAAATTGATTTTGGAACAGCAAAACTTCACCATAAAAATCTTTTAGATTTCTCATAACTTCAATAACTTTGCATTGAATGAATTGCGTTATTGAATGAGTGATAATGATAATCTTTGATTCTTTATTAGGATAATAATAATAATAATAATAATAATAATAATAATAATAATAATAATAATAATAATAATAATAATCCAGACCATTTTAACTAATCTATGGGGATTCAGCAGATCCAATAAGGAAATACGTGTTAGCAATAAAAAGGGATTTGATTATCTAAGTAACTTTATCAGTTTAAAGACCACTTATGAATAGCAGAGGTAAGAGACAGTGATATTGCCCTAGCAAGTAGGACAATGTCCTACACACTTACCATATATACATTCGATTAGCGTCCAAGTCCCACCCCCTCTGCATCCAAGCTAGGACCCCGAAGGGCCAGGTAATTGCTGCTGATGACTCAGCAGGTAGACATATAGGCTCCCCCAACAACACCCTCCCCCTTTCTTAGCTTACAAGGATGGGGAGGTTGCAAACACTACAAGAAACTATAGAGCTTGAGCGGGACTTGAACCCTAGTCCGGCGAACGCAAGGCAGGGACGCTTCCAATAGAATCTATTGTCCAAAATTCCAGTTGCATTTTATAACAAGGTAAGACAAATATGTTTTCCATTTAAGACAATTTTGATTTTCGTTTGGGTCGAACTTCTTAGTTTTAATTGTTGCATTACGTTTTCTTTTGCTATAATATTTCTTGTTAATTTTAAAATTAATATTAGTTTGTATTTACATAAATTTTTACTATTTTCCTTTCAACTACTTCTCATTCATGAATTTATAATGTATATTAAAACTGGTGTAATTTTTGCAGAGAATTATTTTCATATATTAGATATAATTTCACTATTATAAATCAAACAATTTTGTCAAACTCTACATTATAGAGCATCAGTTAGAAAGCTCTTACTTAGCCCTTGACCTGTGAAATTCACGAATCTTAACCGGAAATGAGATCTGTCATGACTTCACAAATGGATGAACCTCCTTCCAATCTCTCTCTCTCTCTCTCTCTCTCTCTCTCTCTCTCTCTCTCTCTCTCTCTCTCTCTCTCTCTCTCTCTCTCTCTCTCTCTCTCTCTCTACATAAGGAATCT
>NC_090756.1:46790115-46792615 GCF_036898095.1 Palaemon carinicauda | reverse complement strand
GATCTCGGTCATTTGGATTATCCAAGGACCAAGCTTGTGGTAACCAGCCGGGCGAGATGCATGGAGCATGTTCTCCTTTACTGTTTTCATTCTCTATGCATCACACCTTCTTTAAGTTAAAATTAATGATTAATATTAACTTAATTTAAGAGCCATTCTTATGACTCCCCCATACTCATTTTCTCTTTCTTCCACAGGAGGAGCAGATGAAGTGTGACTTCGCCTTCTGCGCTGTGAAACGCCCGCAGTTTTACGGGCATACGGCTTGCAGGACTCACGCCCCTTGTGCAGACAAGAAAGGGGATTTGAAGTTTTGGAATCCACTGGATTGTACGGTCTGCCAGGCCCACCTAGTTGAGGCCTTCCATAACCCTCCCTCAGCGGAGGTTAGAGACATTTCTCGTGAAAAGCTGCGCAAGTGGGTGCGTGGCTTTCAGAAAAATGCTACTGGACCGTACCTGGCCACCGAAGAACTGAGGTCCCTATTGTTCCCTAAGGCCTCCCCTGACTCAGTGGTACCAAAAGATGTGATCCCCACTGTCCAAATTACGGTGGAACCTGATGTGGTCATGGCTCAGTCCATGCACGAGTGTCGTTTAGATTCCGAGGATGATGAACAGATCTCAGACGTCTCGGAAGACACGGAGAAGACGCTTATGGCTCAAGGAGCCGAAGAGGACGAAGACAAGGTGGAGTACACCGAGTCGGAGCTTGGAGCTGCTCCCTCGTCCATCCCTCCTCCTACTCCTACACCGACGGAAATGTCCATTCCGTCTACCTCCTCGACTCCGGATCCTTCTTCTTCTACCCAAGAACTGATCCGGCTGATTAGAGCCGTCATGGACGACAGGCTGAAGGAGAACCAGGAGTCCATCAGGTCGATGATTGGATCCAGAGAACCGAAGAAGATTTCGGTCAAGGATCTCCCCGCTTGCTCTCATGCCAACCCGTGGAGGTATGCAGAGCATATGGTTATTGCGACCGGCAGGATCTTTGTTAGTGATAAGATCGGCACGGTCCCGTTGGAAGATGTGGAGTTCTTCCCAAGCTTTGAGGCCTACCCGGACTGTTACGTCCGGCTTCGTTCCGAACCTGCCTCGAAGGAAGAGACCGAACCTAAAGAAGAGATAGTGTTCGATCTCACAAAGGCCCAGGCTATGCTAGCCTCCGCATTTAAGAGTAGGGGCTTTACCTGCTCTAAGCTTCCAGCTTTGAGCAAGAAGCATCTTACGTACGTTGCACCTGACACTGCGGTTCTTCCTTTCTTGGAAAAGGCCTTAGCTGCATGCCTTAAAGCGGCGGAAGAAGGGAAACCCTGCCCTGCACTGGAGGAGTGCAGACCCTTCTCCATCGTGACCCCCCCCTGACGCTCGACACTGGAAAGATGTTCAGCATACTTTCGTCGTGGGAAGGCTCGATCCTGACGTCGCCGGACGTCAGTTTAATGAAGACCTCCCTAAGCTCAACGATCACCTCCTTCGCCGGGAACAAGACACGAAGGAGAGGCTTGCGGCATCTCTTTCTCATCAAGTCCAACTGGAAGTGATGGCCTGTGACACTAGAGTACCAGATCACTACATGGTACTCTCCAAATCCCACTTACTGACAGTAATGAAGGACTTGTACCACTTCATAAAGGCTCGAAGAGCCTGTCGTGAATTCGTGTTTGCCATGCCACCGTGAAACACGAACCCCGGAGGCTGATTTCCTCCAACATCTGGGGAAAGCACCTGTTTCCTTCTGACCTTGTCAAGGAAATAACTGACAGAGCCGCCACGGAGAATAGGAACCTTCTCCACAAGTGGGGCATGTCCAGAAAAAGGAAACCCTCTCAGGACGATGGACCTCAGCCTAAGAGGAAACCTCAGAAGCCAAAACCCCAGCAACGTCAGCAACGACGTCAGTTTCCGGGACCCGCTACCTCCCAAGTGGTTGCCCAACCACAACAGACCTTTCAATTGGTCCCCCAACCGGTGTTGTCATAGTCACCGGTCTTCACCCCTGCCTTTGAGCAACCATCCACTACCTTTCATGCCAAAGGTAGAGGCTCGTTCAGGGGTGCAAGCAGAGAAGCATCTCGCCGTCCCTCCAGAGGTAGAGGAGGAAAGGGAGCTAGCGGCCGAGGCAACAAGTCCTCGGGACACCAGAAGCAATGAAGTGCTTCCGGTGGGAGGAAGACTCCGCCAATTCCAGGATCGTTGGACCTTCGATCCCTGGGCACACAGCATCATCAAGAACGGTCTAGGCTGGAGTTGGACGCAACCACCCCCAATCTTCCAGCAGTTCTTCCAGCAATCGACCCCCCTTCTGGAAGAATATGTTCTAGACCTCTTGAACAAGAAGGTGATAAGGAAGGTAAAGTCCACCAGGTTCCAAGGGAGACTGTTTTGCATTCCCAAGAAGGACTCAGACAAACTCAGAGTCATTCTGGACTTATCCCCCCTCAACAAGTTCATAGAGAACAACAAATTCAAGATGCTGACGCTTCAACAAATAAGGA
>NC_090756.1:46765497-46780497 GCF_036898095.1 Palaemon carinicauda | reverse complement strand
GTTCTTTATTCATAGCCTTTTTTCTATAATTTAGCTGTTTCCTTATTTCTTTCCCTCGCTGGGCTATTTTTCCCTGTTGAATCACTTGGGCTTATAGCATCCAGCTTTTTCAGAGGGTTGCAGCTTAGCTTACTAGTAGTTATAATAATAATAATAATAATAATAATAATAATAATAATAATAATAATAATAATAATAATAATAATAATAATTATTATTATTATTATTATTATTATTATTATTATTACTATTATTATTAGCTATTGTAGAACTCTATATGGAAAGTAGGATGCTATAAAGTCCAAGGGCTCCAACTGGAAAAAAATAGCCCAGTGAGGAGAGGAAACCAAGAAATAAATAAACTACAAGAGAAGTAATGAACAATTAAAATAACATATTCTAAGAATATTTTCGCGGATAGTACCAAATTTGGAAATATTGATTCGAAGTAGATTTTATCTGTGATAGTCATCGATAACATAATAAAATATTAGGATTCTGAAAACAGATTTTCAGAGGCACTAAATTATACCAATGAAATATGAAATGATTTCATAATAAACCGGAAACAACGTTTATAGTAAGCTAAATTTTTATACAAAATATCATTATAATTATTAAATAATTTAATTATTCAATTGTTTAATTGTTGAATTATTTGATCTTATAATTATATAATCATACAATCTTACAATCATACAATCATCTAGTTATATAATTAAATAGTTAGACAATTAAAAAATTATATAGGTAAATAATTAAATAATTAAATGATTTAATAATTAAATGATTAAATAATTATATAATCAAATAATAATAATAATAATAATAATAACAATAATAATAATAATAAGAATTATGATGATTATGATAATAATTATAATAATTATGATAATAATCATAATAATTATAGTAATTGCAATAATTGTAATTATAATTGTCAATGTAATAGTCATTTTCATTGTCATTGTAATAATAATAATAATAATAATAATAATAATAATAATAATAATTATAATAATTACAATAATTGTAATTATAACTGTCAATATAATAGTCATTGTCATTGTAATAATAATAATAATAATAATAATAATAATAATAATAATAATAATAATAATAATAATGATAATAATAATGATGATGATGATGATGATGATGATGATGAAGATGAAGATAATAATAATAATAATAGTAATAATAATAATAATAATAATAATAATAATATTGATGATGACGCTGCTAGTAATAATAATAATAATAATAATAATAATAATAATAATAATAATAGGATATTAATGCTTAATATTTAAGCTATGCTGCATATTTTGTTTTATTGTAAATGACTGTATTTATTGAAATAGAACTCGTAGATTATTAACCTTTATAGATTTTGTATTATAGAAACAAAGAAAGAAATTACTATTAACAATTCAACTTTACACATAATCATGAAAACTTTTCGTATCAATGGTTTGTTTTTCTTTTAAACGAAGCAAATGATAAAATATTAGACACAAAGGCTTCTTCTTATAACAGAATTCTAGAAAATGAAATGACTTTTCTGTAACACATGATATTGTCTTTCATAAAATATTTCTTATTGGGTTTTTTGAAAAGTAATTAACAACTTCCCTGAAGGAAAATCTCTTTAATCAGAGTGAGTTTAATATTAAGTGAAGTGGGAACGATTCAAATTTCTGATTCAAATGTGAAATATGATCTAAAATTTTTATAAGCGGATCTGAGTCGAGAGCGAATTATGGTAAAGGTGTCTGGTTTCAGTTCTAGTTTCATCAGAATAGATGCTTGCCAGAACGTCAGCCGGGCAAGCCTAACCCCCCACTGTAGTGCATAAGCACAGCAACAGATATATACTTAAAACCTTTGAAGGTTTGCAAAAATAATGTTATCTATCCAGGGTTGAAAAGTGACGTCGTCAGTGAATGAAAAAGCAATGAAGTCTTTTGACGCTGTTTAAGTAATTGAAATAAAAAATAATGTTCATCTCTATCCCAAATCAAAACTTTTTATCATACTTTAGCGTGGTAAGGAAAAATTCCTCTCAGCCTTGATAGATGTTAGAAACAAGAGACTATTTACAAGCATGTATAGGGTATGTACAGATGGCCATATTAAAAAAAATATATATTATGCATTGGATAGTATATTTGATATTGTTTTTACCCTCTTCATTTGAACATGTTTTCATTTTCTTACCCTTCATGTTTTTTGTCACGGCATTTTGGCATAAATTTTGTGGCTTTAGTAGATTCAAAATTTCAAATGTGGTCATGAACCTGCCAAACTTTATATTTTCAAAACTATTTCTATGTTTTGATTAGCGGTGATTCCAGTAATTCCAATAGCATCAATTGTTATGGCATCAGTTCCAATAGCATCAGCTCCAATAGCACCAATTATAACAACAGCAATTCCAATAGCAGCAATTCCAATAAAAGCAAGTCCAATAGCATCAGTTCCAATAGTAGTGATTTCGATAGCATCAGTTCCAATAGCAGTAATTCAAATAGCATCAGTTCCAATAGTACCAATTATAATAGCATCAATTCCAATGGCTGAAATTCCAATAGCAGCAATTTCCAATAGCGGTAGTTCCAATAGCATCAGTTCTAATACTAGTAATTCTAATAGCATGAGTTCAAATAGCATCAATCACAATAGCAGCAATTGCAATAGCATCAGTCCCTATAGCACCAATTATAATAGCAGCAATTCCAAAAGCAGTCATTCCAATAGCATCAGTTCCAAAAGCATTATTTCCAGTAGTATCAGCTCCAATAGCAATAATTCCAATACCATCAGTTACAATAGCAGTAATCCCAATGTCATAAGTTTCCAATAGTATCAATTCCAGTAGCATCAATTGTAACAGCAGCAATTCTGATAGCAGCAATTCCAATATCATCAGTTCCAATTGCGGTAATTCAAATAGCAACAATTCCAATATAATCAGTTCCAATAGCAGTAATTCCAATAACATCAGTTCCAATAGCAGTAATTTTAATATCATCAGTTCCAATTGCAGTAATTCCAATAGCAACAATTCCAATATCATCAGTTCCAATAGCAGTAATTCCAATAGCAACAATTCCAATAGCAGAAATTCCAATAGCATCAGTTCCAATTGCAGTAATTCCAATAGCAACAATTCCAATATCATCAGTTCCAATAGCAGTAATTCCAATAGCAACAATTCCAATAGCAGAAATTCCAATAGCATCAGTTCCAATAACAGTAATTCCAATAGTATCAGTTCTAAGGGCAGTTATTCCAATGGCATCAGTTTCCAATATTATCAATTCCAAATGCAGTAATTCCAATAGCAGCAATGCCAATAGCAGCAATTCCAATAACATCAGTTCCAATAGTAGTAATTCCAATAGTAGCCGTTCTAATAGCAGTAATTCCAATAGCATCAGTTCCAATAGCATCAGTAACAACACCAATTATAATGGCAGCAATTCCAGTAGCAGTTATTCCAATAACATCAGTTCCAATCGCAGTAATTGCAATGGCATCAGTTTCTATTGTTATCAATTCCAATAGCACCAGATGTAACAGCAGTAATTAAAATAGCAGCAATTCAAATACCATCAGTTCCAATAGCAGTAATTCCAATAGCATCAATTCCAATATCATCAGTTCCAATAGCAGTAATTCCAATAGCATCAGTTCCAATAGTAATAATTTAGATATCATCGGTTCCAATAGCAGTAATTCCAATAGCATCGGTTCAAATAGCAGTAATTCCAATAGCATCAGTTCCAATAGCAGTAATTCCAATATCATCTGTTCCAATAGCAGTAATTCCAATCGCATCAGTTCCAATAGCAGCAATTCCAATATCATCAGTTCCAATTGCAGTAATTCCAATAAGAGCAATTCCAATATCATCAGTTCCAATAGCAGTAATTCCAATAGCATCAGTTCTAATAGCAGTAATTCCAATAGCATCAGTTCCAATAGCAGTAATTCTAATATCTTCAGTTCCAATAGCAGTAATTCCAAAAGCATCAGTTCCAATAGCAGTAATTCCAATACCATCACTTCCAGTAGTAGTAATTCCAATGCCATCAGTTCCAATAGCAGCAATTCTAATAGCATCAGTTCCAATTGCAGTAATTCCTATGACATCATTTTCAATATCAGTAATTCCAATATTATCAGTTCCAATAGCAGTAATTCCAATGGCATCAGTTCCAATAGCAGTAATTCTAAAATCATCAGTTGCAATAGCAGTAATTCCAATAGCATCAGTTCCATTAGCAGTAATTTCAATGGCATCAGTTTCCAATATTATCAATTCCAATAGCAGTAATTCCAATAGCATCAGTTCCAATAGTAGTAATTCCGGTAGTAGCCGTTCCAATAGCAGTAATTCCAATAGCATCAGTAACAGCACCAATTGTAACAGCAGCAATTCCAATAGCATTAATTCCATTACCATCAGTTCCAATAGCAGTAATTCCAATAGCAGCAATTCCAATATCATCAGTTCCAATAGCAGTAATTCCAATGCCATCAGTTTTTAATAGCATCAATTCCAATAGCACCAATTGTAACAGCAGCAATTCCAATAGTAGCAATTCCAGTATCATCAGTTCCAATAGCAGTAATTCCAATAGCAGCAATTCCAAAAGCAGCAATACCAATATCATCAGTTCCAATAGCAGTAATTCCAATAGCATCAGTTCCAGTAGCAGTAATTCCAATAACAGCCGTTCCAATAGCAGTAATTCCAATAACAGCAATTCCAATAGCAGTTATTCCAATAACATCAGTTCCAATGGCACTAATTATAATAGCAGCAATTATAACGCCATCAATTCCCTGAGTAAGTCTAATCTTTGCAGACATGTCTCTTTCTACAATCTTTGCACATTGTAACAGTAAAGTATTGCGGCTAGATAACAGTATATTACAATTTTGCTCTCACATTTGGCAGCTTAAACTACTGTAGTATTTACCCTACGAAAGTTGTTATTTTATTAAATGAAAAAGAAAAAAACCAAATCCTATTAGTTATTTATCTGTCTTGATTTATTTTTACAGAAAAAAAAAATTATATTTAAAGGTTTAAATTTATATCATTGGATTTACGATTAATTCTGCGGCCATTTCATATTGATTTCTCTCTCTCTCTCTCTCTCTCTCTCTCTCTCTCTCTCTCTCTCTCTCTCTCTCTCTCTCTCTCTCTGTCGAATTGAAAATTAGTATTGGAGTTAAGAAACACTTTTCCCTTTTTGCATGGTTTCAAAAACCTTTGTAATTAGAAATAATCTGAAGTCAGGAGTAATTTCTCGAATTTTGACATGCACACACTAATACCACTAGAGTTTTACACACCCAAGTGGATCATATAATAGCTAAAAGAGGCGAATTATATTCTACAGAATAAACTTTTCCCACGAAAAAATTAGTGAGCCACCCACTAAATCAATTCAGGGTCGAAATTAATAAAAACTGATTGTCACAAATTATGGAATAACTCAAATGTATCAATATGTAAAAGGTTATTGATTTTTTTTTATATTATCATTGAGTGTCTTCTTACGCGCATGTCTGTATCCTCAACAGTCTCTGTCATAGTATATACTATTGATTCATTATGGTAGGGGTCTATCTCATTTTATTTTTATTTTTTATTTTATTTTTTTATTCCCAAATTCCTAAGTGAATAACGTTTGAAAATTGACAAAAGTTAAAGATCGATAACTCTGTAAGTTTTAAGGTATTTTCAAAATTCTTGGTGAACTTTAAGTCCCATTTCGTTTACTTATGTCTCGCATATGATATTATTATTATTATTATTATTATTATTATTATTATTATTATTATTATTATTATTATTATTATTTTTATTATTATTATTATTATTATTATTATTATTATTATCTGGACTAGAGCCCTAGTTGGAAAAGCAGGATGCCATAAAGCCTAAGGTGTTCAACAGAGAAAAATAGCCCAGCGAGGAAAGGAAATAAGGAAATAAATAAATTGCTAGAGAAGCAATAGACAATTCAAATAAAATACAGTACAGTATTTTAAGAATATTTTTGTGCGATAGTTCCTATTTGGGAAATATTTAATCTAAGAGGATTTTATCTTTGATAGCCATCGATAATATAATAAAACAGTTAGATTCTAAAAAAAAAAACATAGTCAGAGCTACAAAATTATACCATTGAGATATGAAAGGATTTTTATAAAAAAAAAAAAAAAAACAGGAAATAACGTATATTACACGTACAATGCTTTATACAAAAAATCCTGACATTTTCCAAATAAATAAATAAATACATTAAAAAGGTTCTGGTATGTTTTTCTGAAATTTTTTCATCATTAAAACATTTGTTTCAATATTTTAGCTAAACATAAAATGACCCCACGGGCTGCATTATTGCAAGAGCTCTTGCTTGGCCGAAAGGGACAGGCGATCTTCAAAACAATAAAATGACTCCTTCCGATAGAATCTTTACTAAGAGATAGATATAATTCCAGTAAAATTATCAATTTCTAGAATTTCACTCGATTACCACAACCTAACAGATTAAACTTATTGTTTTATAATAAAAGAGTAATAACACTATTTCATTTACCTTATTTTCGCAGTCCATAGTAATAGCCAATACTGTTCCAGGTTGTTAGGGGTTGCCATGTTTTTTTTTTTCTTTTTTATTAGGTGCTAATAGTTTGATGAAGGTAAAGTAAGTCTTCGGATGAACCTTACATCTTCAGGAAAAAGGGTCCTCGAGATGAGCTATTTTTGCTTTTATCAACTCATTCAAATGCTTCGAACCTGAAGCAGTCAAGCAATTTGTGTATAAATGCTCAAAATTTATCTTGTTTTCGTATGACCAAGAGCAACACTGAATCTAACTGCACTGGCATCACTCACACTATTACTACTTGCCAGTAGCAGAGCGCTTAATGGCTTTCCTCCAAGTGGAGACCTCGTTGGAGATTTAGAAGCCCTCTGTTTCTTCGTTACATAGGTAGGAAATGATGTGGTCCTCTTGTCTGAGCCAATAACTCCTTCGCATAAACAAATCAAAGTTTGTTAAAAACTTTTCTATGATGGGCCACATCGCTGGGCAGGGAAGACTGACCTGATGCAAGATGAGACATTTCAAAGGTATTTTCTCTGATGTCAAAATCCGTAGAAGAGCGACTTGATACAAGAGAGGACATTTGCAGTATATCAATAGCACGTTTGCCACATTTAGGTTACAATGACGCTCTTATTCTGCCCAAGTGTGCATCCATCAAGTTCAAAAAGGAGGGGGGGGGAGTGGTTTGGAAAACCTAACCAAAAGCAGTTGGGGGGTCCGCCATTTTAAGCTATTTTAGGGTGATTTTTTCATGTATCTGGAACTCTTTTCTTCTTATTACTGCATTTATAAGGTGAATATGCATTATGCAAGAACAGCATCCTAATATTATAAATAAATCAGTTCCGTTCAACTATCAACCAACAGTAATTCTTGACTCATCGAATTGTAGTTAGTCTCTTCACTTTTTCCAGATTGATTCATATCAGAAACGCAATCTCTTTATTTCCAGCTAATATATAATTGTATAATGAATGGGTAACACTTGAGAGAGAGAGAGAGAGAGAGAGAGAGAGAGAGAGAGAGAGAGAGAGAGAGAGAGAGAGAGTTTCAATCTTTCACATCTCTTCAACTACATTCTTCTTGTAGCAACTATTAGACGGAAGATGTTTAGGTTTTTTTTTATTACAATTTGAAGACTATATATATATATACATATATATATATATATATATATATATATATATATATATATATATATATATATATATATATTGGCAATTGATATGTAACTCTTCTTAATACAGATATAGAATGAGTATTAATCATTTTGTGATTATTATGATGGTGATGTGGAATGGTTACGAGTGTATATTATTATTATTATTATTATTATTATTTTTATTATTATTAATATTATTATTATTATAATTATTATTATTATTATTACAAGCTAAGCTATAACCTTTGCTGGAAAAAAAACAAGATGCTATGAGCCCAAGGGGTCCAACAGCAAATAATAGCCCAGTGACGAGAGGAAAAAAGGAAATAAACAAACTACAAGAGAGGTAATAAACAAATAAAATGAAATATTTTAAGAACAGTAAGAACATTAAACTAGATCTTATATATATATATATATATATATATATATATATATATATATATATATATATATATATATAATGAAACTAAAAGAAATAAAATAGAAGAAATGACATAGAACAGCTAGTCTAAGTGTGCAATCAAGCAAAATAACTCTAACTCAAAACAGTTGAAGACCATGGTACAGAGGCTAAGGCACTACCCAAGAGTAGAGTACAATGGTTTGATTTTGGAGTGTCCTTCTCCATGAAGAGCTGTTTACCATAGCTAAAGACTCTCTTCTAACCTCACCAAGAGGAAAGTGGCCAATGAACAATCACAGTGCAGTAGTTAAATCCTTGAGAGAAGAAAACTTTTTTGGTAATCTCAGTGTTGTCACGAGTATGAGGACACAGGAGTATATATGAAGAATAGGCCAGACTATTCGGTGTATATGTAAGCAAAGGAAATGAACCGTAACCAGAGAGAAGGATAAAATACAGTACTGTCTGGCCAGTCAAAGGACCCTATAATTCTCTAGAGGTAGTATCTCAACGGGTGGCTGGTGCCCTGGCCAACTTACTATCAACTAACTAACTAACTAACTATATATATATATATATATATATATATATATATATATATATATATATATATATATATATATATATATATATATGTGTGTGTGTGTGTGTGTGTGTGTGTGTGTGTGTGTGTGTGTGTGTAATGCTGTTGAACTTACCCGTGTCTATTGCACATGATAAACAATTCAGAGAATTTCAACAAATACCTATTTATGATGCTATCACTAAATAGGCGACTTTCATGCATTCAACCACAAATAGTTTATGATTTCAAATGAAATATGGGTCAAGAATAAAGACATAATGAGATTTTTATTTATTTATTTATTTTTTTAAAAACGGCTGTGTATGAGTTAATACAATAAGAAAACAAACTTAGATCCCTTGTCCACTGAAGGCGATAAGAATTCGTGTTGACCATAATCTACATATTTGTGATTAAAATGGGTTTGACATTAATGCTCGGGACTATCATAGATTTAGTTTCAAATGTTGAGTCATAATAGTTTTTGACCTTTGGACAACTAAACCGTCGTAGGAAAAACTGGAAAAAAAAACATGATTAAAGATTTACACCTAAAAATAAAGATAAGTGACAAAATGAATGTTTTTTCACCAATATGACGAGTTTAAGTAAAACTTTTATACTTGAAAATCCCAGGTTTAACAGTCAAACTTTTAAGAAAACCGCTAGTTTAATGGTAAAACTTTATTAAAAGCCAAAAGTTTAACAATTAAACTTTTTTTTTCTTGAAGACCTAAAGTTTAACGTTAGAGTCAAAGTTTTTTTTTCTTGAAAACCACAAGTTTAACAGTAAAACTTTTTTTCTTGAAAACCCCAAGTTCAACAGTCAAAGTTTTTTATTGAAAGCCAAGGTGTTTTTTTTTTCTTGAAAATCACAAGTTTAATAGTCAAACTTTTTTGAAAACCCCAAGTTAGCAAAACTCTCATTAAAGCCACAAGTTTAACAGTAAAACTTTTTTTCTTGAAAACCCCAACTTCAAAAATCAAATTTTTTTTTGAAAACCCAAAGTTTGATTGTTAAAGTTTTTCTTGAAACCCCCAAGTTTAACAGTCAGACTTTTTTTCTTGAAAACCCCAAGTTTAGGACAAAGTTTTTTTCCTAAAAATCCAAAGTTTATTAGTCAGACTTTATTGTAAACCCCAAGTTTAATAGTCAAACTTTATTGAAAGCCACAATTTTAACGGTTAAACTTTTTTTTCTTGAAAACCCAAGTTTATAAGTCAAACTTATTTTTAAAACCCCAAGTTTAACCGTTAAACTTTGTTTTTTCTGTGAAAACCCACATTTTAACAGTCAAACTTTTTTTCTTGAAACCCCCAAGTTTAACAGTCAGACTTTTTTTTTCTTGAAAAACCCAAATTTAGGTCAAAGTCTTTTTCTTGAAAATCCAAAGTTTAATAATAACACTTTATTGAAAACCCAAGTTTAATAGTCAAACTGTATTGAAAGCCACAATTTTAACGGTTAAACTTTTTTCTTGAAAACCCAAGTTTAATAGTCAAACTTATTTTGAAAACCCCAAGTTTAACTGTCAAACTTTTTTTTTTTCTGTGAAAACCCACATTTTAACAGTCAGACTTTTTTTCTTGAAACCCCAAGTTTAATAGTCAAAGTTTTTTTTCTTGAAAACCCCAAGTTTAACAGTCTAATTTTTTTTTTCTTGAAAATCCCGAGTTTAAGTCAAACCTTTTTCTTGAAGACCTTAAGTTTAATAGTCAAACTTTATCAAAAACCGAAAGTTTAACGGGCAAACTTTTTTTCTTGAAAACCCCAAGTTTAACATTCAAATTTTTATTCTTAAAAAGGGGGGCGATCAAGACCCACCATGCCCCCCTTCCCAACCCTGGATCCGCTAGTGGAAAATAATCGAAGTCTTCTCACCCAAAGTGATAAGGTCGTTCGTGAGACATTGAACGCATTTGCTTATCTCTAAGATGACGATGATGAGTCACTTGTCCTCTAATATTTCTCTCTCTCTCTCTCTCTCTCTCTCTCTCTCTCTCTCTCTCTCTCTCTCTCTCTCTCTCTCTCTCTCTCTCTCTCTCTCTCACACATAGGCATGTATGAATCTAATTTCTATTTGCATTTAGCAGTTGTTATTTTTTTCCTTTTTGAGTTCATTCAGCGGAGAGAGAGAGAGAGAGAGAGAGAGAGAGAGAGAGAGAGAGAGAGAGACCTCAGTATACATAATGTATACTTCACCGGTATAGAACGAATGCGACAGTGACTTGATTAGTTTTTTCTCTGGAAACACCCACTCTACGGGAAAGTGGCTGCATGTTAACAGAGAGAGAGAGAGAGAGAGAGAGAGAGAGAGAGAGAGAAAGAGAGAGAGAGAGAGAGAGAGAGAGAGGGCTAAAACAGAGTAACAGATTCACTTCAATATTTCACAAAATTATAGCAATTGATAATTCAAAAGCTTGTTTAAATACCACCGTTTATAGTGTGACGGGCCAAGAGAGGGTTGTGAACTCAAAGGTAGGATGCAATCAACTGAGTTTTATTAAGGAACACTCTTCTTCATATACAAAACCTCAAGGCAACAGGACATAACAAGTTAACAAGACAGACAATGTTACAGAGGAAACAGCAGACATGTATTTTCATGTTCGTTTAGTGCGAGGGAAGAGCGAAGATACAAGCATAATATATGCAAAAAGAATTATGTACAATTGTGTGACACACGGTTGGTACATGGCTCCCCCCTAAAAATAACATACTGTATGTGTTAAATAGGGCGCCCTGATCTGGAGAGGCGAACTGTAGGCGGGTCATCTGGCAGAAGATAAGCAGGTTTTAGACGATCAATGGAGACCCAGTCTTCTTTGCCCCGAATGTTTAGTAGGAATGCTTTCGGACTGCGTCGGATCACAAGGAAAGGGCCCGTGTAAGGGGGCGTTAGTGGTGGCTTGCTAGTGTCGTTGCGCAGGAAGACGTGCGTTGCAGAGTGCAAGTCCGTTGGTATGTGAAGCTTCGCTGGGGGCTTGTAAGTTTGGCGGCACGGAGTAAATTTTCCCATGTCGTGACCTATGCGCTGGAGATCATCGGAGGAGGTTGTAGAAGGAAAAAATTCGGCAGGGACGACCAACGGGTCGCCATACACCATTTCAGCTCCCGAGACGTCGTGGGCATCTTTAGGAGTGGTCCTTAGTCCAAAGAGGACCCAGGGAAGCTGAGTAAACCAGTTGCAATCCTTGCAGCGGGACATCAAAGCTGCTTTGAGGGTGCGATGAAAACGTTCAACGTTCAGCCCGTTGTCTGATGTAGGGTGATGCCCAGGAGATTCGCTAATGACGTCCACAATTGAGAGGTGAAAGTGGTTCCCCTGTCAGAAGTAATATGCTCAGGGATACCGAATCTTGAAATCCATCCAGAGAGTAAGGCAGATGTACATGAGGCGGACGTTGCATTTTCCATGGGAATGGCTTCAGGCCAACGAATGGAGCGGTCGATGACGGTAAACAGGTAACGATATCCTTGTAATGTGGGTAGGGGGCCTACAACGTCGACGTGATTGTGTGCGAAACGACGCTGAGGTTGAGGAAAGGTGCCCACTCCTGAATCCGTGTGTCGATGTACTTTGGATGTTTGGCAAGAAGTACAGGCGCGGACCCAATCCTTAGCATCCTTAGAAATGCCGTGCCAAATGAACTTTGCCTTCAGCAGCTGTGCAGTAGAACGGCACGAGGGATGTGAAAGGCCGTGGATGAAATCAAACACCTGTCAGCGCATGGGAGCAGGAATCCAAGGTCGCGGTCTACCAGTACTGACGTCACAGAGGAGGGTGGTGTTGGAGTCTTCGAGGGAAAAATCTTCCCAACGGAGGGACGTGCAGGATGTCCTACAAGCTTGATACTCTGGATCCTGTCGTTGGGCTTCAGCCAGGGCGTTGTAATCCAATCTCAGTTGAACGGCAGCCAATGTGTTTCTTGACAGGGCATCGGCAACGGGATTCATTTTCCCAGGGACGTATTGGAGGGTGCAATTGTATTCAGCCACGGCGGAGAGATGTCGGCGTTGACGGGCGGACCAGGCGTCAGACTGTCGAGTGAAGGCGTGCACCAGAGGCATGTGGTCTGTGCGAATGACGAAGGGCGTACCTTCTAAGAAATGGCGAAAGTGACGGACAGCCAAGTTCACCGCCAGCAATTCTCGATCGAAGGTAGAATAACCCGATTCTGCCTTGGACAGTTTTCTGCTGAAGAAGGCCAATGGGCGGGGCGAGCCTTTGACCACCTGCTTGAGTACTGCACCAATAGCGACGTCGCTGGCATCGGTGGAGAGAAGGAGAGGGGCGTGTGGGATAGGAAAAGTGAGAGCCGCAGCAGTTGATAGGGCCTTCTTTGCATTGCAGAAGGCTGCTTCTTGAAGGGGACCCCACTTCAGGTCCTTTGGCTTGCCCTTGAGGGAGGCGTAGAGGGGAGCAAGAGTGGCGGCAATGGCTGGCAGAAAACGGTGATAACAGTTGATCATGCCCAAGAATTCCTGCAGAGCTTTGACGGTCTAGGGCGCGGGGAAGTTCTGAACGGCTGCTACCTTCTCAGGGAGGGGATGGACTCCTTCAGGAGTGATACAGTGCCCTAAGAATGACACTTCGTTGGCGCCAAAGGTACACTTGTCGTACCGGACTACAAGGCCGTTTTGTTGCAGGCGGTTGAGCACGATGCGCAGGTGATGGAGGTGTTCCTCTTTTGAGGAGGAGAACACAAGTATGTCGTCCACATAACATACACAGAAAGGGAGGTCCCCTAAGATGCCATCCATGAGACAATGAAACGTTGCCCCAGCATTACGAAGGCCAAAACAGGAGTAATTCAAGGTGTATGTGGCAAACGGATTGGTGATGGCGGTCTTGGGTATGTCTTCTGGGTTCATAGGCACCTGATAATACCCCTTCAGGAGGTCGAGCAAAGAGAAAACCTTAGCTTTGTGCAGGTAGGACGTCACATTGGCAATGTTTGGGAGGGGGTAGTGATCCGGTTCTGTTTGCATGTTTAGGCGCCTGTAATCCCCGCACGGACGGAGGGAGCCGTCTTTCTTCAGAACGATGTGTAAGGGTGATGACCATGGGCTGGATGCCTTTTGGCAAAGGCCCATTTTCTCCATTTCGGCGAACGTCTGTTTGGCGGCTGCCAATCGTTCCGGTGCCAGACGTCTGAATTTTGCGAAGACTGGGGGTCCTGTCGTCTTGATATGGTGATAAATACCGTGCTTGGCAGGAACTGTGGGCGTTTGGCGAAGTTCTGGACGGAAAACTTCCGGGTACGACGTGAGGAGGTGGGCGTAGGCATCCGTGGGTGCGCTGATGTGGAGAGCGAGGTTAGAGGGGGCGGGTTGAAGAGGTGTCGACAAGTACGAGTCTGCGTTGACCAATCGTCGGTGGGCGACATCGACCAGAAGGTGGAAATGAGAGAGGAAATCCGCACCGAGGATTGGCATTGTGACGTCAGCAACGAGAAACTTCCAATTGAATTTACCGTTTCCGAACGATAATGTGAGGTTCTCGTAACCGTAGGTGGTTATCGCAGATCCGTTGGCAGCTACCAAGCGGACGTCGGCAGATGTAAACAGACTACGTCGTGCCTTGAAGAGTTTCCTTGGCAAAAGAGAACGACAAGCACCCGTGTCTACCAAAAATCGCACACCCGTTCCTGCATCCTCTAAAAAGGAAAGATTAGAAACATGGGACACCACCGCCACAAGCGATGGCCTACTTACACGTTTTTTGGCCACTGACAATCCTTGGCACATTTCTTCGCGGTTGCCCCGAATCTGAAGGGGTAGTAGCAAAACTGCGGCGGATGGGAGGTAGTAAGTGGCTGTAGAAGTCGTTCGTTGGGGCGCGAGCGATAGGTGGGTGGTGGGCGGCTTTGTCGCCGCTTCGGCACGTCACGGGGTAGGCATGTATGTCCTACGGCATTCATGTCAGCTTCGGTTGACGTTGAATAGGCATCCTCGTTGTCAGGGGTGGAGGCGTTGATGGAGGTCTTGAAGTGGCTGTCCATAAGGGCGTCGGCTTTGGTCATCAAGTCCTTTATGGGTAAACTATCGACATCGGGTATGGCAGCGCGTACAGGTTTGGGTAAACGGCGTATCCAAAGGGCACGCAGTACGTTCACCTCACGAGGAGAGCCGTCTGCGGCCGGTTGAAGGCGAGCGATACTGGTCATTTCCCTGAGGACAAGGGAAGCCCTTTGGTCCCCCAACGGTTGTTGCGAGAGCTGAAAAAGC
>NC_090756.1:46747997-46750497 GCF_036898095.1 Palaemon carinicauda | reverse complement strand
CCTTTCCTTTTATCTTCGTCTCACACAAGGCCAATATATCTATCCTTCTATTCCTAAACATACTTTCAATTTCACATCTTTTACTCTCTATCGTACTACATCCACGCACATTCAAACACCCCAAAACTAGAGTGGGGGGAGCAGTCACTCTCCCCCCAGCTCCATCTCTTTGTTGCTGTCTCACAGGATGTAGATATAGGAGAGGGGGTTCCAAGCCCGCTCGTCCCGTCCCTTTTAGTCGCCTCTTACGACACGCAGGGATAACGTTGGCGCTATTCTAATTCTTTAGCAAGAAGAATAGTTTATCAAAAGAAAACGTAATGCAACAATTAAAAGAAAGAAGTTCGACCTAAATGAAAATCAAAATTGTCTTAAATGAAAAATATTTGTTTTACCTTGTTATAAATTTCAAATGGAATTTTTGACAATAGATTCTATTGGAAGCGACCTTGCCTTGCGTTCACCGGACTAGGGTTCGAGTCCCGCTCAAGCTCTATACTTTCTTGTAATCTAAGAAGGGTGTTGGGTGTTGTTGTGGGACCCTATATGTCTACTTGCTGAGTCATCAGCAGCAATTCCCTGGCCCTTCGGGGTCCTAGCTTGGATGAAGAGGGGGTGGGACTTGCACGCTAATCATATGTATATATGATAAGTCTGTAGGACATTGTCCTACTTGCTAGGGCAATGTCACTGTCTCTTACCTCTGCTATTCATGAGTGGTCTTTAAACTGATAAAGTTACTTAGATAATCAAATCTCTTTTCATTGCTAACACGTATTTTCTTAATAATATGTCATAAACTTAATACTTTTAATTGAATCTGCTGAATCCCCATAGATTAGTTAAAACAATCTGGATTATTATTATTATTATTATTATTATTATTATTATTATTATTATTATTATTATTATTAATATCCTAATAACGAATCAAAGATTATTCTTATCACGCATTCAATAACGCAATTCATTCAATGCAAAGTTATTTGAATTTTGAGAAATCTAAAAGATTTTTATGGTGAATTTTTGCTATTCCAAAATCAATTTGAATCTTCTAAGGGAAACATCTTTTAAAAGTTTCCTATCTCAAAAAGAAGAAAAATATACTTTTCTTCTTTTTTATCATAAAAGTTTTCTCAAAGATGAAAAGAACTTTTTTTCGAATTTTATAAAAATTGGAAATTCTCCTAATTATGTGAGAGGGGAAAATACTTGAAAAGAAGTAGAAAAAATTCAATAGAAGTTGAGTATCTACTGATTGCTATTCATTAGTATTTAAATATTTTGTTTTTTTCAATTTTATCGATATATCTATATATTACATGTTTTAGAAAATATTGTTATTATATAATTAACCCACTATATGGCAACAATTCAAAGTTAATTGTAGGTTTATTGCTAATATGAATGTGACACTATTAACAAGAACAAATAAGGGGCAGAATCACTACTTGATATGCTGGATAAGGTTGAGAATCATAAATTAATATAATGAACAATGATGAGAATCACTACTTGATATGATGAATTAGGTTGAGAATCACAAGTTGATATGTTGAATAAAGTTGAGAAACACAACTTGATATGCTGAGTAAAATTGAGAATCACAACATGATATGCTGAATAAGGTTGAGAATCACTACTTGATATAATGAATAAGGCTGAGAATCACAACTTGGTATGTTGAATAAGGTTGAGAATCACTACTTGATACAATGAATAATGTTGAGAATCACTACTTGATATGATGAATAAGGTTAAGAATCACAACTTTATACAACGAAAGCAAGAGTTACTACTTGAATGAAGCCAAGAATTTCCTTTTGATCATAGAGTGAAGCAAATTGCCTCAATTGGACAAAGATGTTACCTAAACATTTAATTGAAAAAGAAACATAGTCACTGAATAGAAAAACCACTATTCAAAAGGATGAGTGCGAGTCCAACTGTTGAATCAGATGAAGAATTATACACCGATCCAATACATTTTTCATGATCCTGATTCCAGGTTCCGCATTGCAGTAATTGGAAACATTTTCCTCGTCGTTTGCGGACAGACAAACGTTTGAAAAGAACGTTGCACATCGCAGTCAAGAACAAACATTACACTTGGCTCTGTTTTGTCCGTCAGTTAAGAGGAACAATGGTGAACAGTTTTGGTCTTTAATCACTTTTATTTGGAATGGTTTTTCCTATTTACAAAATTTATACACGCACACACATACACACACACACACACACACACACACACACACACATATATATATATATATATATATATATATATATATATATATATATATATATATATATATATATATATATATATGTATTTAAATAAATATATATATATATATATATATATATATATATATATATATATATATATATATATATATATATATATATATATATATATATATATATATATATATAATATATATATATATATATATATATATATATATATATATATATATGTATATATATACATATACAT
>NC_090756.1:46742997-46745497 GCF_036898095.1 Palaemon carinicauda | reverse complement strand
CGCATGTTACAATTACAAATCTCAAAACGGCATTTAAAGATATAATACTTTATGTACTCACTATACGGGCTGCTTTTCTGGTCCCATACATCACGGTAACGATACTCTCTCCAGGACCTCCACAGTCATTTAATTATGGTCGTTTGAAAGCAATAAATATTTCACGCTATTTAATGCTCGTTTATTGCCAAATCCACATAAGCAAAGGACTTAGAGAACAAGAAAGACTGTTTCCTCTTGAAAGCCTTAATATCTTCAATCATTCGGATGTTTTGTGGGAGCTTATTGCATAGTCTCGGGACAGCATATTTAAAGACTCTAGAGCCTTCAGTAGACATATATGTAGAATTCAATAATTTGAAAATATCTGTAACTATTCTTGTGCATAGCGATTTGTTGGCTACTCGATAGGCAGCAATTCTCTTAGGTATTTTGGACATCCGATAAATGAATATACGTTAGTCTGACTCTCTGACTACTCTCTGGGGAATATGTGTACTCTTCAAACCTGGGAGGTGTTGTGGTGAAAATGTTAAGTTTACTCTTAGTAAAAAGCATCAAAACCTACACTGAGGTGGGGTTGGTTAGTAATGCTGAGAAAGGCGCTAATACCAAGGCAGAAGAATATTGTGCAGGTAGGATTACCACCAAATCATTCAGAAATTTGGGTATCTACGACTATCCACTGTTATTATTATTATTATTATTATTATTATTATTATTATTATTATTATTATTATTATTATTATTATTATTAATATTCTACAACCCTAACTGGAAAAGCATGATGCTATAAGCCCTATTAGGGATCCAACATGGAAAAATAACCCATTGGGGAAAGGAAATAAGAAAATATATAGATTAATTCACTACAAGGAATGTAATGAACAATTAAACTAAAATATCTTAAGAACAATAACATTAAAATAGATCATCCATATGTAGTATAAACTATAAAAACTTAAAAAACACCAGAGGAGTAGGAATAAGATAGTATAGTGTGCCTGGGTGTACGATCAAGCATATAATACCATATATTATCAGGCTATGATATATTCTCACAATTAAATGATGAAAGAATAATTAATTTCTGCATTGGTCTCCTATTTCGTTTCCATTTTGGTTATATCTGTAATCTCTATTTTCATCTATCCGGTTTGAATAGCAGAGGTACCTGGGAAAAGAATCGGATATCCTACGCCCATAAGGATTGAAGGGATCGGCAAAACATTCAATATCAGGATTCCTTTCCTCTGCCAATCGTACTTTTCCATTTACTATCTAAAAAAGAAGAAAAAGAAAAAAACGATAATCTATTGACAAATGAATCCGGCTACGAAATATTCCACATTCCAGGAAAGGTTTTCAGACAGCGCCTTCCCTGGTATGACATACGAAGCTCTGTTTTTTTCAAAATACAATGTTTTGTGCCATGTTTATCAATTCACTTTTTCCTGAATGGTTTATTTAATGGTTATAAAAGCTGTTCATGAATTACAGAAGCAAGGGACAGTGACATTGTCCTAGCTGGAAAATGCCCTAGAGACTGACCATGTATACATATGATCAGCGACCAAGCCCCCTCAACACCCAAGCTGGGATCAAGGAAGGTCAGGCAATGGCTGCTGATGACTCATCAGGTAGAGCAATAGGCTTCCCCAAACCCCCATCTTTAGTCCACACGGATGGTGAGGTTGCAGACACTAAAGGAACTAACGAGTTTGAGCAGGACTCGAACCCCAGTCTGGCAATCACCAGGTAGAGATGTTACCAATCGGCCACAACCACACTTGAAGGAGCTGGGGGTAAGTTACCAATTTTTGATCGGTACCAGTTGAGGGGGGGCGGGGGTTAGATTCTGATAATCAATTCCAGTTAGAAATGTTCCTAAGGACTAAGGAAACCTTATGATGGAACAGTGGAAATGGTATCTCAAAACCCAGAATTATGATAATTCTTTTAGAAGAGATTTTCTAAACGTTTTGTCATTGCGAATGTTTTATAAGTTTACCAAAAAAGCTTTATATACATTGGATTTATATATATATATATATATATATATATATATATATATATATATATATATATATATATATATATATATATATATATATATATATATATATATATAATAATAATAATAATAATAATAATAATAATAATAATAATAATAATAATATTGATGATTTCATAATAATTTAAGAAACATAAGCAAACCTCAATAAAAGATCTTATATTTTTTTTTATAAAATATACACTAAAAGGAAACAAAATAAGCAATAATTTCCATCTTATTGATTTTATTAAGATGACTAAAAAACCTCCCCTCCTTAGGGTTCTGGTAGCCTATTAGTAACGTCCCTGCCACTCGAAAAGGACAATCTCCCACAAATTGCTCAAACTGCCGTGTGGTATTTAAGAAAAGGGGAGGGGGTGGGAAGGGGTGATCTGTGTATGTGCATATCTATCTATGGTAAAGTTTAGGTGGCAGAAACGATTT
>NC_090756.1:46725497-46732997 GCF_036898095.1 Palaemon carinicauda | reverse complement strand
TTTAAAGAATAGAATTTTATCTTTATTGTTGATATTTCGAGAGTTATCACCTTATTTTCAGGACTATAAGGAAATACAAAGAAACACTAGGAAACGCAACTATAAATATGAAGAAATATAAGAAAATAAAATGAATTAAAAATAATAAATATCATAAAATGAATCAGACAGGAAAAAAAAATGTATAATAGAAAAAAAAAAATAGTGCTGTGATACCACATCACAATAAGAAAAGTTAAAAATACAGCGTTAAATATAAATTAATGGCGGATTTTGGATTTTTTTTTTAAATTAGGCTAATTATTTAACCATCAGTTTTCTAAGGCAGTTTATCGTAAATTACACTTTATATATATATATATATATATATATATATATATATATATATATATATATATACATATATATATATATATATATATATATATATATATATATGTATATATAATATATATATATATATATATATATATATATATATATATATATATATATATATATATATATATACATATATATATATATATATATATATATATATATATATATATATATATATATATATATATATGTATATATATATATATATATATATATATATATATATATATATATATATATATTGACCCAAGAAAGGTGAATGCGTATTTTTCCTATCTAACTCGATAAAAAAAAAATTCACAGTATCACTTTGCCAATTGTAGCATGAATTCAGATATTTGATTGTTCTAGCCTGTGCGAGAGAGAGAGAGAGAGAGAGAGAGAGAGAGAGAGAGAGAGAGAGAGAGAGAGAGATGAGGATGATGATGATATGGGTCAATACAACTCATAAAAATATTTCAAAGGATTTTTTTATCACAAATAATTTCCTAATTCATTAGTATTTATAGCACAAACTATCAATATTCGTAGAGAAATAATACAGTATTTTATGATGCTTTTATGTTAATGCAAATTTGCAATATATGAATGGGTTGGAATACGGTAATGTGAGAAAAGTAGATATCAAAAGGAAATTAATATTATTAGTAATGCAGGAAACACTAAAAGTCAAAACTTCTAAAAAAGAAAAACTAAGAATTTTTATAAGGCTTTAATAAATACAAAAACATGTTTTCACAGAAAAAATACTAAAACCGAAAAAATCTAGGGGAAAATATCGTGACATTAAGCACAAAAGGTATGAAGATCTAAATTAGATGTAATACTTTTAAAGGCCACTCATGAATGGCAGAGGCAAGGGACAGTGACAATGCCCTGGCACAAGAACACCTTAGGGACTAACTTTCTATACTGTACATACGATCAGCTCCCAAGCCTGCTCTCCACCCAGGTTAGACCAGGGAGGGCCAGGCAATGGACATATTTTACGAGAGAGAGAGAGAGAGAGAGAGAGAGAGAGAGAGAGAGAGAGAGAGAGAGAGAGAGAGAGAGAGAGTAATATCAATATGGTTTATTTTTGAGAATGCTAATATTTTTACTTGAATGAAGTTTATCTCTCAAAACTGCAAAGTCTATTGAGAAATAAAAAATAAAATATATTTACCCCAAAACGAAGATCCCTAATGAAGCTCTGTTTTTAATGAAGATTGCAAGAAGAAGGAAAACAAGAGAGAAAAAATGGATTTGATTAATCTTTCGTTTCATTCATTCGTCAGTATCTTAAATACTGTTCACATCACCACTTGCTCTCTCTCTCTCTCTCTCTATCTCTCTCTCTCTCTCTCTCTCTCTCTCTCTCTCTCTCTCTCTCTCTCTCTCTCTCCACTGAAATTATAATCCTTGAAGTGACAGAGAATATTACAATAGTGACATTTGTCGGAACTCTGCTTCTGTTCAAAGCCGTGTTTCTAAAATGGCTGGGTTTCCAACAAGAAATTCCAAAAAAATTAATTAATAAACTGATTTCTTTTTTTCCTGGAACCAATAAAGAGGTGCTATTGTTTTTCATTATTTTATTTTCCTATTTTCTCACTGTTTTGAAAAACTATATTTTTATGGATAAAATCTATGACCTGAATTTTTGGGGATTTTATCATTTTTTTTTCTTATGAGGTGAAGAGCTTTTTCTAATTTCTCTCTCCTATCTTGTTTTTTTTTTTTTTTCTTTTTTTTTTTTTTTTTTGAACTCCGTCAATATGAATACTGTAGATGAGGAGTTACCCATTGATACTATAGTTATGGATTTCCCATGCAAAATAATTGTACAAACAAATTCCCATTCATTTCAAATTTGCAATCTCTTATACTCATTATAATTAGCTCCATTGCAAGATTATTAAAAAATTTCAAATTCAATTGTCTACTCTGTAAAGGTACCAAAAATAAATACCAAGTTTTCAGGGTTTACTGTATATAGGAAATTTTCTTTAATGTTGATACTGTCCTTAAAATATTTTATTTTAATGTTAGTTTCCATATTTTCTTTCCTCTCTGGGATATTATCCATGTTTGAGCCCTCGGACTTATAGCCACCTGCTTTTCCAACTGGGATTATAGCTTAGCATTTAATAATAATAATAATAATAATAATAATAATAATAATAATAATAATAATAATAATAATAATAATAATAATAATACATCAAAACTGTCAATTTGAGAATTAAGTCTATACATACGTTTGAATCTGGGATGGTGTAAAATAGAGCATTAAGGATACTAACTAAGCAATTAGAAATGCTGAATAATATTAAACGCAAAGAACTGATTATTGGCCTAGCAGGATATATTACGATTATGGGTTTCACAGACTAATATCTCTCTATCTCTCTCTCTCTCTCTCTCTCTCTCTCTCTCTCTTCTCTCTCTCTCTCTCTCTCTCTCTCTCTCCTCTCTCTCTGTGAATGAGGTGAATTATGTTAAAGAAATAATAGTGTATAACAAGGGAATTTCAGACCACAATGTCATAGAATTAATAGTCCATTCCAAAGCAAGTGATCGCAGAATTAATAAAAGCTCAAAACATTGGGAAGGATATGGTAAATATAATTTTTATAGTAAGAATATAAAATGGTCAGAAATGAATGAAGAACTGAACGAAGAATGGAAAAATGTATTTGTAAGTGATAACATATAGGTAAATACGGACATACTGTACAGAATACTGGAGAAAATTGTATGAAAAATATGTACCGAAAAAGAACAATAAACAAAAGACATGCATACCAAGAGATAGAAGGATCTTATTTCAAAAAATTAGAAAGTGGAAGAAAATCTTGCAAAAGAAAAAAAATGTATGGGAAAGGATGGAAATAAAATGTAAGATAGAAAATGCAGAACAAAAGATTATGCAATCGAAAGAAAATGAAAAAAGGGACTTAGAAGAAGGGACACTTCAAAATATAAAAAAAAAAAACCAAAGTACTTTCTCTCCTATGCAAAAAAGATGAATAAAGGGAGATTAGAAATAAGCCCTCTAAGAATTGAAGGACGGCTAACGAATGAAAAAAAGGAAATATACAACATATTAGCAGAAAAATATAAGAGTGAGTTCACGCCAAGAATTGCGAATGAGAATAATGAAACAGAAATGAGAGAAGAAAATGTTAAATATCTAACTGATATAGATATTAATGAAGCAGATATTGACAAGGCTATAAACGAAATTAAAAATAGATCGGCAGCTGGACCAGATGGAGTTCCAGCGAATTTGTTAAAAAAAAAAAAAACTGCAAACACTATCGCGAAGCCACTTGCAATACTGCTAAGACAAAGTGTAGATATGAGCAAGATATATGTTAGACATAAATTAGCTTATATAACGCCTATCTTCAAAAATGGATTAAGACTAGAGGCAAGCAATTATAGACCTGTTAGTCTAATATCACATATTATGAAAGTGTATGAGAGGGTAATAAAAAAGAAAATATGAATCATTTGGTTAAAAAATAATTTGTTTACTATAGGTCAACACGGTTTTGTGCCCAGAAAAAGTACACAAACCCAACTGATAGCACACTATGAAAACATATATAAAAATATGATAAGTGAAAACGACACAGATGTGATCTATCTAGATTTTGCAAAAGCCTTTGACAAGGTAAACCATAATATATTAGAGAAAAAAATGAGAAAGCATAATTTTGTGTGAAAGATAGGAAAATGGGTAAAAGAATTCTTGCAAAACAGAAAATAGATAGTGGTTGCAAATGACGAGAAATCAGATGAAGCTCAGGTAATATCTGGCGTCCCACAAGGTACGGTATTAGCTGCACTGCTGTTTGTTATTATGATCTCAGACATAGACTGTGATGTTGAAAACTCTGTAGTGAGAAGTTTCGCCGATGACACAAGAATAAGTAGAGAAATTACTTGTGATGAAGGTAGGAACTCACTACAAAGAGATCTAAACAAAATATATGAATGGGCGGAGATAAATGGGATGGTATTTAACTCCGATAAATTCCAATCAATAAATTATGGAAACAGAGAAGGAATGGTATATGCGTACAAGGGACCTAATAACAAGACAATCACAAACAAGGAAGCAATTAAAGACCTAGGTGTAATGTTAAATAGGAATATGTTATGCAACGACCAAATAGCAAGTCCGTTGGCTAAATGTAAAGCAAAAAAATGGGAATGTTATTAAGACACTTTAAAACAAGAAAAACTGAACACATGATTATGCTTTACAAAACTTATGTACGTAGTACACTCGAGTACTGCAATGTGATATGGTACCCACACTACCAAAAGGATATTGCACAAATAGAGAGTGTACACAGGTCCTATACTGCTAGAATATAAGAAGTTAAGGACCTTGACTACTGGGAAAGACTGCAATTTTTAAAACTATACAGTCTAGGAAGGAGGAGAGAACGCTACACAATAATACAAGCATGGAAGCCAATAGAAGGAATTACTGAAAACATCATGGAGCTAAAAATATCAGAAAGGGTAAGCCGAGGTAGATTAATAGTGCCCAAAAATATACCCAGGAAAACTAAGAAAGGCGCACAGGACATTAATCCACTACGCACCAGCATCGATAATGCAGCAACTATTTAATGCCGCTGCCAGATCATCTAAGAAACATATCAGGAGTGAGCGTAGATATGTTTAAGAATAAGCTCGATAAATACCTAAGATGCATCCTAGACAATCCAAGACTGGAAGATGCAAAATTACACCGGAAGATGCATTAGCAACTCCTGGTGGATATACGAGGTGCCTCACACTGAGGGACCTGGGGGAACCCCAAACATAAAATAAGGTAAGGTAAGGTAAGGCTCTCTATCTCTCTCTCTCTCTCTCTCTCTCTCTCTCTCTCTCTCTCTCTCTGATATCGCACACTTTCGCGAGAAAAGAACAGTTTTGGCAATGGGGTGCACACTGAGGTTATTGAGGATGGTAGATAGTCCCCCCCCCCCCCTGCTCCTACTTTCATCAAGATTTTCGCTTTGGGGCTGAGAGAGAGAGAGAGAGAGAGAGAGAGAAGAGAGAGAGAGAGGAGAGAGAGGAGAGAGAGAAGGAGAGAGAGAGAGAGGGAGAGAGAGAGAGAGAGAGAGAGACTGTCATCCTGAAAATGACTAACTTTCCTCGAAGAAAATTAATGAAAATATTTACTTGGCGAACTGATTTTCATTGAATTACTCTCTAAAAAATATTTTCAGTGTTCAATTAATCTATTTTTCGTTAGTTTAAAACTTATTTCAAAGTTGTGGTACGAATAGACAGATAGATAGATAAAAGATAGATACGTAGATAGATAGAGAGATAGATAGATTATGGAATCCTTTAAAAGTGGGATATATCACAAGAGATTTACGGGATGATATGATTTTGCTCTTAACAATAATTGCTTTTAGTCTGCCTGATAAGAAAACTTACTTATATAAACATAAGAAAAGGCTTGAAATATAGTCTAAAGATATCTAAACCTTCATCTTTGAAATGTAAAAGTTTATTAGCCTCATCAACATTAAATACTTGAAAATCCTTGATACCTACTGTATAGTATGAATGGGAAACTCCTTATTTACTGTATCCCTATTGAACGGTTAATTATAAAAAAAACAAAGATTAAGAATAAAATTTATAAAAATCGTTTTACCTATTAGGAGAAAAAGTTTATACCAAAAACCTTGGTCATAAAGATTTTCTAAATAAAAATATACTTATTTTCACAACTATTAATAAGAAAATATGAAAAAATAATAATGAAAATAACTAGAATTATTTAAACTTCCAGGACTGTGTTAGGAAATCCAGACATGTTAAAAACACAGAGAAAAAAGAAAAAACAAAAACAGAATTTCACGAATGTCAATGTTGTAATTTTCTCTGTCATTGCCAGGATTGTAATTTCAGTGCACAAGGAACAAGAATAAATTCAGAGAGAGAGAGGAGAGAGAGAGAGAGAGAGAGAGAGAGAGAAAGAGAGAGAGAGAGAGAGAGCAACGAATGAATGAAATGAGAAGATTAATGAAATTATAAGTTTTTCCTTCTTGTTTTCTTCTTCTGGCAATCATCATTAAAACAGAGCTTTATTAAGAATCTTCGTTTTGAGTCAAAGGATTTTATTTTCATTTCTCCATAAATTTATCAAGAGACTTAGTAGTTCCTTCGAGTAAACTTGATTTGTATTTGAATTCACTAAAATAAACGATGTTATTTCTCTCTCTCTCTCTCTCTCTCTCTCTCTCTCTCTCTCTCTCTCTCTCTCTCTCTCTCTCTCTCTCTCTCTCTCTCTCTCTCACATTTATCCATCTCGACTGATCAATCGAGTACAGGGGTCCATAATAGGCCACTAATTGCAATAACATTTTTGCGCCTTCCAAAATAGCGGTGTCTGGCATCAATCCCAGGTAATCTACACCAACCAATCAGCAGCTTCATTATCAGAAGCTCTCGCTAGCAACACTTTTAATCTAAATTTTGTACCTTAATGCTTTTATTTAAATAAAAGTTTAATACAACAACAACAACAACAAATACAGCAGTTTCTATTCTACTGCAGGACAAAGGCTTCAGACATGTCTATTTTGATGTCTGGGGTTTGGCCAGTTTTCATCACCACGCTGGCCACTGCGGATTGGTGATCATGGGAGATTTTCGTTTGATCACTCACGTCAAACCAACCTAGTATAGGTTTCCCTGACTGGTACCCTTTTGAGAGAAGAGGAATTATTTGTTAATCTCAGTTTTGTCAAGTGTATGAGGGCAGAGGAGAATATGTAAAGAATAGGCCAGACTATTCAGTGTGTGTGTAGGCAAAGGGAAAATTGACTGTAACAAGAGAGAAGGATGCAATTGCTGATCATGGGAGATTTTTGTTTGATCACTCACGCCAAACCAACCTGGTATAGGTTTCCCTGACTTGTACAGCTTTGCTGATCATGGCGATACACAAACCCTTTCACAACGTTAAGGTATCCCACCAGCAATTAAATGTCCCAAATGTAATAAAAGTTTTGGTAACATAGTCTCTTATCTCTTAGAGAGAAACATTGTGAAAAGTTTAAACGTAAAAAACCGTAGATGTTACATTTGAAT
>NC_090756.1:46721614-46724997 GCF_036898095.1 Palaemon carinicauda | reverse complement strand
ATCAACATAAGAATTGGATTTAAATATAGTCTAAAGATATTCAAACCTTTATTTTTGGAATGTAAAAGTTTATTAGCCTCGTCAACATAAATACTTGAAAGTCCTTGATACCTATTGTATAGTATCAATGGGAAACTCCTTATATACAGTATCCTTATTGAACGGTTAATTGTAAAAAACCAAAGATAAGGAATAAAATTTATTAAAATCGTTTTACCTATTAGGAGAAAAAGTTTATAGTAATAATCCCCAAAAACTTTGATCATAAAGATTTTCTAAATAAAAATATATTTTTTCTCACAAATGCTAATAAGAAAATATGAAAATATGATAATAAGAATTGAAATCATTAGAATTATTATTATCATTAAAATAACTAACATTATTAAAAGTTCCAGGACTGTGTTAGGAAATCCAATCATGTTGAATACACAGAAAAAAAAAACAGAAACAGAATTTCACGAACGTCAATGTTGTAATTTTCTGTCACTGCAGGATTGCAATTTCAGTGGACAGGAAACAGAGAGAGAGAGAGAGAGAGAGAGAGAGAGAGAGAGAGAGAGAGGAGAGAGAGAGAGAGAGAGAGAGAGAGAGAGAAACCATTCAAAAGACCGACGAATGAATGAAATGAGAAGATTAATCAAATCATGAGTTTTTCCTTCTTGTTTTCTTCTTGCAATTTTCATTTCTCCATAAATTTATCAAGAGACTTAGTAGTTCCTTCGAGTAAACTTGATTTATATTTGAATTCACTAAAATAAGCGATGTTATTTCTCTCTCTCTCTCTCTCTCTCTCTCTCTCTCTCTCTCTCTCTCTCTCTCTCTATCTCTCTCTCTCTCTCTCTCTCTCTCTCTCTCTCTCTCTCTCTCTCTCTCTCTCTCTCTCTATTAGTTCAGTGTTTTAAGCATTTAGATACCATACTTGTCTGACTTCGCTGGGTTGAAAAGTCATGTACAGACTATAAATTCTCTCTCTCTCTCTCTCTCTCTCTCTCTCTCTCTCTCTCTCTCTCTCTCTCTCTCTCTCTCTCTCTCTCTCTCTCTCTCTCAAGGGAAATTGAAAAGATACAGCACCACTCAATGTGGTAATTTCTTTAAATACAAAATAGCAAATACATGGAACAGATTTCCAGCAGATGTAGTGAACAGTTAGACGGTGAACGAAATTAAAAATAAGTTAGACAAAATCGTAACAACTCTCTAATTGTTTAAACTAAATCCCCATACCCAAGAGCAAATGCACTAAGAAGTCTTTGGGACATCCAATATATTTGTAACTCCTTGTAACTCTCTCAAAGATCATTGAACGTTTAAACACAATTTGCAAAACTCCTAGAGTTTCAAATGATAGTAATCTAGTTAAAGAGACTCTATCAATGAAAAAATCTGGATGTTGAGGAGCCCCAGTCACTGACCTACTTATAGCCATTCTTTGAGTTTGTCAAAATTCAACTCTAATTCTAACTAGATTGCTATAAAGGGATTCAGTGACAACTAATATAAAACCTAGAGAAGGAACTGATGTGTGAAGAGTAACATTGTATGCTAGTTTATATATATGGCAGACCTATTTTAACTTTATTAATGATCTTAAGATATTCTATATTCTTTATTCATTACTTTTTATATAGGTTATTCATTTCCTTATTTCCTTTCGTCTCCGGGCTATTTTCACCTGTTGGAGCTAATAGCACCCTGCTTTTCCAAATAGGGTCATAGCTTGGCTAATAATAATAATAATAATAATAATAATAATAATAATAATAATAATAATAATAATAATAATAATAATAATAATAATATAACAAATTATCATACTTAGTCAACTTTAATAGGCTGTAATATACATTTAGTTACATCTCTATTAATGCATCCAGAAACCACTGGTCTAAAACCAGGATGAAACTAACGCCAAGAGAGTAGCATCATCTGCATATGCTAAATCCTTGTTGCATTTAAATAGCCATTAATGCACAACCATCGACAATATTCCCAATTCTCAACTTCATCCTCTCTCTCCCCCTCTCTCTCTCTCTCTCTCTCTCTCTCTCTCTCTCTCTCTCTCTCTCTCTCTCTCTCTCTCTCTCTCTCTGTCCAGTGTTTATATTATTTGCAATAGCATTCATAAAATATTATTTACTTCATTACTTCTCTATCCTAACGATGTTTGCATAACCGTCTCCCTCTCTCTCTCTCTCTCTCTCTCTCTCTCTCTCTCTCTCTCTCTCTCTCTCTCTCTCTCTCTCTCTCTCTCAGCTTCATACCAAAGGATATCCACAACAATGAATACCACAACTAGCTAACTTCATGATATTTCGCTTAGCTTCGTGTCTATGAATCTATGAGGAGGTTTTCCAAGAAGGGATTTATCAGTTTTTAAGAGAAATTATAAATGATAATGGTTAATTAATTAGTGAGGCTCTTCTTCTTCTTCTTCTTCTTGGGGTATTAAAGCCAACACTTGTTGTTGGCACGGGTCTTTCCCTTGGTTGGCCCGTAGGTGATCTGTAAAAATTCTAAGGTGATTGCATTAATGGAAATTTGAAAGGTTTTTAGTAGTAGAAAAAGATGTGGATAGGGTAAGGATGATGGTGGTAATGGTAGAGGGCCATCATTTCTCGGATAGTGGTAGTTTGAAAATTGGGGGTGTAAGGCTTTTGAAGATTAGAGAAAAACTGTGCAGGTGGCATTGTCCAACCCTTTACTCCCTAGGGTCCCTGCGGAGAGATTTTTAGTGGTAGGTTAGATAAGAAGTTGAAGGGGATGATGTGAATAGAGCCCTACAATGAGGGGATGAGATGGTGCATGAAATGGTGAGGTCTTACCTTGGTGGAGGTAGTGTTGAAAGCAACTGTGCGTGTGCGTCTATGCTTTCGGCAATTGCTTTTGCCAGTGTGGCCGCTTCTTTCACAGCCTGTGGTGAGTTGGTGTCTACAAGTAGATCACCTCGTAGCTGTGCTGTTTCTCTGCATTCTAGTAGATAGTGCAGGAGGGCTTGTTGTGGTATGACATCACAGTGTTCACACCTTCTCTGGATGTCATCTGCTAGTTCCCAGTTTGCTTTGTATCCCAGCCAGAGTCTGTGTATACATACAGCCTGTTTCCTTGGGGTGTGTCTGTCTATGGGAGGAGGTTCTAGTTCCGTGGCCCATTTGTACCATGTTGCAGAGGGAGAGCCATTCTCTATCCTCATATGTAGTTCCTTGATTAGGTTGTCCTTGAGCTGTGTCTTTATTTTGCTTTTGATTTGTTGCAGTGCAGGCTGTATGTGCACCTGTACATTGTGAATGTATTTGGTGCTTTTGGCTAGCTCATCAGCCTTTTCATTCCCTGGTATCCCGATGTGACTGGGGATCCAGTTTAGTGTTACTAGTCTGTTCCTT
>NC_090756.1:46706614-46711614 GCF_036898095.1 Palaemon carinicauda | reverse complement strand
TTGGGTTCCCCCAGGTCCCTCAGTGTGAGGCACCTCGTATATCCACCAGAGAGTTGCTAATGCTTCTTCCGGTGTATTTGCATCTTCCAGTCTTGGATTGTCTAGGATGCATCTTAGGGTATTTATCGAGCTTATTCTTAAACATATCTACGCTCACTCCTGATATGTTTCTTAGATGATCTGGCAGCGCATTAAATAGTTGCTGCATTATCGATGCTGGGTGCGTAGTGGATTAATGTCCTGTGCGCCTTTCTTAGTTTTCCTGGTATATTTTTGGGCACTATTAATCTACCTCGGCTTACCCTTTTCTGATATTTTTAGCTCCATGATGTTTTCAGTAATCCTTCTATTGGCTTCCATGCTTGTATTATTGTGTAGCGTTCTCTTCTCCTTCCTAGACTGTATAGTTTTAAAAATTGCAGTCTTTCCCAGTAGTCAAGGTCCTTAACTTCTTATATTCTAGCAGTATAGGACCTGTGTACACTCTCTATTTGTGCAATATCCTTTTGGTAGTGTGGGTACCATATCACATGGCAGTACTCGAGTGTACTACGTACATAAGTTTTGTAAAGCATAATCATGTGTTCAGTTTTTCTTGTTTTAAAGTGTCTTAATAACATTCCCATTTTTGCTTTACATTTAGCCAACGGACTTGCTATTTGGTCGTTGCATAACATATTCCTATTTAACATTACACCTAGGTCTTTAATTGCTTCCTTGTTTGTGATTGTCTTGTTATTAGGTCCCTTGTACGCATATACCATTCCTTCTCTGTTTCCATAATTTATTGATTGGAATTTATCGGAGTTAAATACCATCCCATTTATCTCCGCCCATTCATATATTTTGTTTAGATCTCTTTGTAGTGAGTTCCTACCTTCATCACAAGTAATTTCTCTACTTATTCGGTACATATTTTTCAACAATTTTCTCCAGTATTCTGTACAGTATGTCCGTATTTACCTATATGTTATCACTTACAAATACATTTTTCCATTCTTCGTTCAGTTCTTCATTCATTTCTGACCATTTTATATTCTTACTATAAAAATTATATTTACCATATCCTTCCCAATGTTTTGAGCTTTTATTAATTCTGCGATCACTTGCTTTGGAATGGACTATTAATTCTATGACATTGTGGTCTGAAATTCCCTTGTTACACACTATTATTTCTTTAACATAATTCACCTCATTCACAGAGAGAGAGAGAGAGAGAGAGAGAGAGAGAGAGAGAGAGATATTAGTCTGTGAAACCATAATCGTAATATATCCTGCTAGGCCAATAATCAGTTCTTTGCGTTTAATATTATTCAGCATTTCTAATTGCTTAGTTAGTATCCTTAATGCTCTATTTTACACCATCCCAGATTCAACGTATGTATAGACTTAATTCTCAAATTGACAGTTTTGATGTATTATTATTATTATTATTATTATTATTATTATTATTATTATTATTATTATTATTATTATTATTATTATTATTATTATTATTATTATTAATGCTAAGCTATAATCCCAGTTGGAAAAGCAGGTGGCTATAAGTCCGAGGGCTCAAACATGGATAATATCCCAGAGAGGAAAGAAAAATATGGAAACTAACATTAAAATAAAATATTTTAAGGACAGTATCAACATTAAAGAAAATTTCCTATATACAGTAAACCCTGAAAACTTGGTATTTATTTTTGGTACCTTACAGAGTAGACAATTGAATTGAAATTTTTTAATAATCTTAGCAATGGAGCTAATTATAATGAGTATAAGAGATTGCAAATTTGAAATGAATGGGAATTTGTTTGTACAATTATTTTGCATGGGAAATCCATAACTATAGTATCAATGGGTAACTCCTCATCTACAGTATTCATATTGACGGGTCAAAAAAAAAAAAAAAAAACAAGATAGGAGATAGAAATTAGAAAAAGCTCTTCACCTCATAAGAAAAAAAAATTATAAAATCCCCAAAAATTCAGGTCATAGATTTTATCCATAAAATAGTTTTTCAAACAGTGAGAAAATAGGAAAATAAAATTAATGAAAAACAATAGCACCTCTTTATTGGTTCCAGGAAAAAAGAAATCAGTTTATTAATTAAATTTTTTGGAATTTCTTGTTGGAAACCCAGCCATTTAGAAACACGGCTTTGAACAGAAGCAGAGTTCCACAAATGTCACTATTGTAATATTCTCTGTCACTTCAAGGATTATAATTTCAGTGGAGAGAGAGAGAGAGACGAGAGAGAAGAAGAGAGAGAGAGAGAGAGAGGATGAGAGAGAGATGGGAGAAGAGGGAGAGAGATGAGAGAGAGAGAGAGAGAGCAAGTGGTGATGTGAACAGTATTTAAGATACTGACGAATGAATGAAACGAAAAGATTAATCAAATCCATTTTTTCTCTCTTGTTTTCTTCTTCTTGTAATCTTCATTAAAACAGAGCTTCATTAGGATCTTCGTTTTGGGTAAATATATTTTATTTTTTATTTCTCAATAGACTTTGCAGTTTTTGAGAGATAAACTTCATTCAAGTAAAAATATTAGCATTCTCAAAAATAAACCATGTTGATATTACTCTCTCTCTCTCTCTTCTACTCTCTCTCTCTCTCTCTCTCTCTCTCACTCTCCTCGTCTCTCTCTCTCTCTCTCTCGTGAAATAGGTCCATTGCCTGGCCCTCCCTGGTCTAACCTGGGTGGAGAACAGGCTTGGGAGCTGATCGTATGTACAGTATAGAAAATTAGTCCCTAAGGTATTCTTGTGCCAGGGCATTGTCACTGTCCCTTGCCTCTGCCCATTCATGAGTGGCCTTTAAAAGTATACATCTAATTTAGATCTTCATACCTTTTGTGCTTAATATCACGATATTTCCCCTAGATTTTTCGGTTTTTAGTATTTTTTTCTGTGAAAACATGTTTTTGTATTTATTAAAGCCTTATAAAAATTCTTAGTTTTTCTTTTTTAGAAGTTTTGACTTTTAGTGTTTCCTGCATTACTAATAATATTAATTTCCTTTTGATATCTACTTTTCTCACATTACCGTATTCCAACCCATTCATATATTGCAAATTGCATTAACATAAAAGCATCATAAAATACTGTATTATTTCTCTACGAATATTGATAGTTTGTGCTATAAATACTAATGAATTAGGAAATTATTTGTGATAAAAAAATCCTTTGAAATATTTTTATGAGTTGTATTGACCCATATCATCATCATCCTCATCTCTCTCTCTCTCCTCTCTCTCTCTCTCTCTCTCTCCTCTCTCTCTCTCTCTCTCTCTCTCTCTCTCGCACAGGCTAGAACAATCAAATATCTGAATTCATGCTACAATTGGCAAAGTGATACTGTGAATTTTTTTTTTATCGAGTTAGATAGGAAAAATACGCATTCACCTTTCTTGGGTCTATATATATATATATATATATATATATATATATATATATATATATATATATATATATGTATATATATATATGTATATATATATATATATATATATATATATATATATATATATATATATATATATATATATATATATATATATATATATATATATATATATATATATATATAAAGTGTAATTTACGATAAACTGCCTTAGAAAACTGATGGTTAAATAATTAGCCTAATTTTTAAAAAAAAATCCAAAATCCGCCATTAATTTATATTTAACGCTGTATTTTTAACTTTTCTTATTGTGATGTGGTATCACAGCACTATTTTTTTTTCTATTATACATTTTTTTTTCCTGTCTGATTCATTTTATGATATTTATTATTTTAATTCATTTTATTTTCTTATATTTCTTCATATTTATAGTTGCGTTTCCTAGTGTTTCTTTGTATTTCCTTATAGTCCTGAAAATAAGGTGATAACTCTCGAAATATCAACAATAAAGATAAAATTTTATTCTTTAAATCCTCTGCTTTCTGATAACAACCTTTCACGACCCCCCCCCCCCCCCATTGGCTCCTTCGCTGACCATCTTTGGAACGGCTCAGAAGTCTTTATGACGTACAAGTTTTCTGATAGGGAATAAAAATTCTTTTTATATCTTTCTTTTTCTTCCACCCTACCGGGAACCTAGACCCTGGAACGGCTGGATAAAACGAGGTACTTAATTAATTGCTTTAACGAAAGTATTCCGAATTTGTTGGAATGTGTTCATCCGTTTCCCCTCGTGCTGCTCGAGATGGGAATTTGGTTCCATAGTCCACAGTCAATATAGCCCTAGGCGAAAGCCCCAGGAGAGAGAGAGAGAGAGAGAGAGAGAGAGAGAGAGAGAGAGAGAGAGAGAGAGAGAGAGAGATTTCTTTTTCTTGGACACTGAAACTATAGGGAAACCCTGTTTCAAAAGTACTAGTTTAATATCTCATTCATTTTATGTGGAATTTCAAAAGTTCAAAATTGCAGCGAATGTTTTATATATATATATATATATATATATATATATATATATATATATATATATATATATATATATAATATAAATATATATATATATATATATATATATATATATATATATATATATATGTATATATATATATACTATATATATATATATATATATATATATATATATATATATATATTATAAATATATATATATATTAAACAGGCTGACATGAGTCTGTGTTGATAGCTTATATATAATTTTGTTTTAATGTTGTTACCGATCTTAAGATATTTTACATTCTTTATTCATTAATTTTCTTCTATTGTTTATTTATTTCCTTCCTTTTTTTCTACGCTGGGCTATAATAATAATAATAATAATAATAATAATAATAATAATAATAATAATAATAATAATAATAATAATAATAGTAATAATAATAGGACTTAGCATTTAAGCTAAGCAGTTTTTTTTTATTGTAAATGACTGAATTTATTGATTGGATTCGTAGATGATTCACCTTTATAGCTTTTGCAGTATAGAGATAAGGAAAAAAATTACTAATTACAATTGAACTCTAATTTTGATTATGAGA
>NC_090756.1:46696614-46701614 GCF_036898095.1 Palaemon carinicauda | reverse complement strand
CTGAGCAGCAACCCTAGCTGGAAAAGTAGGATGCTATAAGCCCAAGGGCCACAACAGGGGAAAATAGCCCAGTGAGGAAAGGTAATAGGGAAATAAATATAATACAAGAAAATTATTGAACAATTAAAATAAAATATTTTTAGAACAGTAACAACATTTAACCAAATCTTTCATTTATAGAATATAAAAACTTCAATTAATAAAGGAAGAAAAATAAGATAGAATATTGTGCCCGAATGTACCCCTCAAGTAAGAGAACACCCCCAAAAGACAGTGGAAGACCATAGTACACTACCCTAGACTATCTATTCTTTCTGGTGCGTAAAATCAACTTTACAATGCGATCATCCACATAATACTGATGAGCTCCGAAGCCACAAGTTTTTTTTTACAAATTTGCAATCTTTTATACTCATTATAATTAGCTCTATTACAAGATTATTAAAATATTGTGAATTCAATTGTGTACTTTGTAAGGTACCAAAAATAAATACCAAGTTTTCATGGCTTACTGTATATAGGGAATTTTCTTTAATGTTGTTACTGTCCTTAAAAATATTTTATTTTAATGTTAGTTTCCATATTTTCTTTCCTCTCTGTGCTATTTTCCCTGTTGGAGCCATCGGACTTACAGCATCCTACTTTTCCAACTTGGATTATAGCCTAGCATTTGATAATAACTTAATAATAATAATAATAATAATAATAATAATAATAATAATAATAATAATAATAATAATAATAATAATAATATTAATAACAACAACAACAACAACAACAATAATAATAATAATAATAATAATAATAATAATAATAATAATAATAATAATAATAATAATAATAAAAATAATAATAATAATAATAATAATACTGATTCATCAAAACTGACAATTTGAGAATTAAGTCTATATAGTTTCTTATGTTTGTATCTGGGATGGTGTAAAATAAAGCATTAAGGATACTAACTAAGCAATTAGAAATGATGAATGATATTAAACCCAAAGAACTGATTATTGGCCTAGCAGGATATATTATGATTATGGCTTCACAGAAAAACGTTCTCTCTCTCTCTCTCTCTCTCTCTCTCTCTCTCTCTCTCTCTCTCTCTCTCTGATATCGCACTTTCTCGAGAAAAGAACGTTTTTGGGGAGGGGGTGCACACTGAGGGTGTTGGGGGTGGTAGAGAGTCTCCTCCCCCCACCTCTCCAACTTTCCTCAAGATTATCGCTTAGAGCTGAGAGAGAGAGAGAGAGAGAGAGAGAGAGAGAGAGAGAGAGAGAGAGAGAGAGAGAGAGTCTGTCGTCGTCCTGAAAATGACTGACTTTCTTCGAAGAAAATTGATTGGAGATATTTACTTAGCGATCTAATTTTTCATTGAAATACTCACTAAAACATATTTTCAGTGTTCAATTAATTTTTTTCGTTGGTTTGGAATCTATTTTAAAGTTGTGGGTACAAATAGACAGATAGGTAGATAGAAGATAGATAGATAGATAGATTATGGAATCCTTTAAAAGAGTGACATATCATAAGAGATTTACGGGATGATATGATTTTGCTCTCAACAATAATTGCTTATAGTCTGTCCGGTAAGTAGACTTATTTATATCAACATAAGAATTGGATTTAAATATAGTCTAAAGATATTCAAACCTTTATTTTTGGAATGTAAAAGTTTATTAGCCTCGTCAACATAAATACTTGAAAGTCCTTGATACCTATTGTATAGTATCAATGGGAAACTCCTTATATACAGTATCCTTATTGAACGGTTAATTGTAAAAAACCAAAGATAAGGAATAAAATTTATTAAAATCGTTTTACCTATTAGGAGAAAAAGTTTATAGTAATAATCCCCAAAAACTTTGATCATAAAGATTTTCTAAATAAAAATATATTTTTTCTCACAAATGCTAATAAGAAAATATGAAAATATGATAATAAGAATTGAAATCATTAGAATTATATTATCATTAAAATAACTAACATTATTAAAAGTTCCAGGACTGTGTTAGGAAATCCAATCATGTTGAATACACAGAAAAAAAAAAAACAGAAACAGAATTTCACGAACGTCAATGTTGTAATTTTCTGTCACTGCAGGATTGCAATTTCAGTGGACAGGAAACAGAGAGAGAGAGAGAGAGAGAGAGAGAGAGAGAGAGAGAGAGAGAGAGAGAGAGAGAGAGAGAGAGAGAGAGAGAAACCATTCAAAAGACCGACGAATGAATGAAATGAGAAGATTAATCAAATCATGAGTTTTTCCTTCTTGTTTTCTTCTTGCAATTTTCATTTCTCCATAAATTTATCAAGAGACTTAGTAGTTCCTTCGAGTAAACTTGATTTATATTTGAATTCACTAAAATAAGCGATGTTATTTTCTCTCTCTCTCTCTCTCTCTCTCTCTCTCTCTCTCTCTCTCTCTCTCTCTCTCTCTCTCTCTCTCTCTCTCTCTCTCTATTAGTTCAGTGTTTTTAAGCATTTAGATACCATACTTGTCTGACTTCGCTGGGTTGAAAAGTCATGTACAGACTATAAATTCTCTCTCTCTCTCTCTCTCCTCTCTCTCTCTCTCTCTCTCTCTCTCTCTCTCTCCTCTCTCTCTCTCTCTCTCTCTCTCTCTCTCTCAAGGGAAATTGAAAAGATACAGCACCACTCAATGTGGTAATTTCTTTAAATACAAAATAGCAAATACATGGAAACAGATTTCCAGCAGATGTAGTGAACAGTTAGACGGTGAACGAAATTAAAAATAAGTTAGACAAAATCGTAACAACTCTCTAATTGTTTAAACTAAATCCCCATACCCAAGAGCAAATGCACTAAGAAGTCTTTGGGACATCCAATATATTTGTAACTCCTTGTAACTCTCTCAAAGATCATTGAACGTTTAAACACAATTTGCAAAACTCCTAGAGTTTCAAATGATAGTAATCTAGTTAAAGAGACTCTATCAATGAAAAAATCTGGATGTTGAGGAGCCCCAGTCACTGACCTACTTATAGCCATTCTTTGAGTTTGTCAAAATTCAACTCTAATTCTAACTAGATTGCTATAAAGGGATTCAGTGACAACTAATATAAAACCTAGAGAAGGAACTGATGTGTGAAGAGTAACATTGTATGCTAGTTTATATATATGGCAGACCTATTTTAACTTTATTAATGATCTTAAGATATTCTATATTCTTTATTCATTACTTTTTATATAGGTTATTCATTTCCTTATTTCCTTTCGTCTCCGGGCTATTTTCACCTGTTGGAGCTAATAGCACCCTGCTTTTCCAAATAGGGTCATAGCTTGGCTAATAATAATAATAATAATAATAATAATAATAATAATAATAATAATAATAATAATAATAATAATAATATAACAAATTATCATACTTAGTCAACTTTAATAGGCTGTAATATACATTTAGTTACATCTCTATTAATGCATCCAGAAACCACTGGTCTAAAACCAGGATGAAACTAACGCCAAGAGAGTAGCATCATCTGCATATGCTAAATCCTTGTTGCATTTAAATAGCCATTAATGCACAACCATCGACAATATTCCCCAATTCTCAACTTCATCCTCTCTCTCCCCCTCTCTCTCTCTCTCTCTCTCTCTCTCTCTCTCTCTCTCTCTCTCTCTCTCCTCTCTCTGTCCAGTGTTTATATTATTTGCAATAGCATTCATAAAATATTATTTACTTCATTACTTCTCTATCCTAACGATGTTTGCATAACCGTCTCTCTCTCTCTCTCTCTCTCTCTCTCTCTCTCTCTCTCCTCTCTCTCTCTCTCTCTCTCTCTCTCTCTCTCTCTCTCAGCTTCATACCAAAGGATATCCACAACAATGAATACCACAACTAGCCAACTTCATGATATTTCGCTTAGCTTCGTGTCTATGAATCTATGAGGAGGTTTTCCAAGAAGGGATTTATCAGTTTTTAAGAGAAATTATAAATGATAATGGTTAATTAATTAGTGAGGCTCTTCTTCTTCTTCTTCTTCTTGGGGTATTAAAGCCAACACTTGTTTGTTGGCACGGGTCTTTCCCTTGGTTGGCCCGTAGGTGATCTGTAAAAATTCTAAGGTGATTGCATTAATGGAAATTTGAAAGGTTTTTAGTAGTAGAAAAAGATGTGGATAGGGTAAGGATGATGGTGGTAATGGTAGAGGGCCATCATTTCTCGGATAGTGGTAGTTTGAAAATTGGGGGTGTAAGGCTTTTGAAGATTAGAGAAAAACTGTGCAGGTGGCGTTGTCCAACCCTTTACTCCCTAGGGTCCCTGCGGAGAGATTTTTAGTGGTAGGTTAGATAAGAAGTTAAAGGGGATGATGTGAATAGAGCCCTACAATGAGGGGATGAGATGGTGCATGAAATGGTGAGGTCTTACCTTGGTGGAGGTAGTGTTGAAAGCAACTGTGCGTGTGCGTCTATGCTTTCGGCAATTGCTTTTGCCAGTGTGGCCGCTTCTTTCACAGCCTGTGGTGAGTTGGTGTCTACAAGTAGATCACCTCGTAGCTGTGCTGTTTCTCTGCATTCTAGTAGATAGTGCAGGAGGGCTTGTTGTGGTATGACATCACAGTGTTCACACCTTCTCTGGATGTCATCTGCTAGTTCCCAGTTTGCTTTGTATCCCTGCCAGAGTCTGTGTATACATACAGCCTGTTTCCTTGGGGTGTGTCTGTCTATGGGAGGAGGTTCTAGTTCCGTGGCCCATTTGTACCATGTTGCAGAGGGAGAGCCATTCTCTATCCTCATATGTAGTTCCTTGATTAGGTTGTCCTTGAGCTGTGTCTTTATTTTGCTTTTGATTTGTTGCAGTGCAGGCTGTATGTGCACCTGTACATTGTGAATGTATTTGGTGCTTTTGGCTAGCTCATCAGCCTTTTCATTCCCTGGTATCCCGATGTGACTGGGGATCCAGTTTAGTGTTTACTAGTCTGTTCCTTTCATTATGCTGATTTAAGAGGATTTTAATGTCCGCTATCAGGGATTTGTTT
>NC_090756.1:46657976-46691114 GCF_036898095.1 Palaemon carinicauda | reverse complement strand
AGAGAGAGAGAGAGAGAGAGAGAGAGAGAGAGAGAGAGAGAGAGAGAGAGAGACTTTTATTTTGTGTAAATTGTTACCTAAAAAATAAAGAATAATTAAATGAAAGATAAGAAGAAAATTCCTATCTTTTTTTACACTTGACAAAATAAGAAATCAATCCTTATCTTTGATAATAGTTAACTTCTATATTTTTCAAAATCAAATAATATTAATTAATAATTATCCTTATTTTTTGTTAGATATAAACATTTTGCATTATAATTTTCTAACACAACATTTACCTTCTGTTCCATTGTTCTCAAGCCTTTGGTATTGTCATACCTCTTATACCCTGGTGTTCCATTGAGGATACACACGGGAAGAATATTCAATTCTATTTCTATTCCTTTTGTTTTTTGACGTTTTTATAGGTTATATATGAAAAATATATTTTAATGTTGTTACTGTTCATAAAATATTTCATATTAGTTGTTCATTGCTTCTCTTTTATTTGGTTTTATTCTTGTATTTTATTTCCTTATTTCCTTTCCTCGTTGGGCTATTTTTCCCTGTTGGATCCCTTGGGCTTATAGCTTATAGCATCATGCTTTAACAACTAGGGCTGTAGGTCAGCTATTAATGATAAAAATAATAATAATAATAATAATAATAATAATAATAATAATAATAATAATAATAATAACACTCTAATCAACTGCCTTTAATATATCTCCCCTCATCCTCTCAAAGGTCGAAACTTGCGGGAAGAAATTTCTTTTATAGCTTTTTGTCATTTATTTCCTGAGCGACAAAAATTTAAGAAAGTTGTTATGAGCAAATGATTCAAATTTTAAATTCAAATTCAAAAGATTTTTCAACATAAGAATTTCATCAAATGTGGTGCATTAGCATGCCGATAAACCCTCCAACAAATATAGTGAAAATATCCAAACATGAAATTATTAAACAGTATTATACAAACAAATCAAGCAATGCCTACGTTATTTGTTCCAGTAAAAGTTAGGAAACTTTTTGACAATTTTGGTACGAACATCATTTTTTGAAAAATAGCATACCTGATCTCTTACATTGTTGAAACTGTCATTTCTGAATTCTGATATGTTACTACATTCCAATATATAATGATGTAGTGTATGCTTACGTGATTCACCACATAACCTACGGGAGGCACTTTCACCATCAATATACTGCCAACAATATCTGTAACCCAACCCTATTCTCATTACTAATGTATCTATTTTAGATAAAGCCTCACCATATGTGACATTTGTATTTTCTGATACAAACAAATAGTGCATCATACTTTCACTTGCATTGTTTATGATTCTTTGAATCTCCTCCTTCTACCATACACATCTCTTAAGCCCCATTCCTTTCTTAACTCTATTTAGACTCAGTACTCTCTATGTCAACATCCTCTTTATTGGTGGCGTCCTCAGCAAGTTTATCAGCAACCTCATTTAAATCAATACCCACATGTGAAGGTACCCAGAAAAAAATGGACAAAATTTCCATGTCGTTCTATAGCACAAACCAGTTATTTTCATCCATTGGCCAAGTCAATATCTACATGACTTTTACTATTGAGGGCAAGCAAAGCACTTTGACAATCAACAAACACAAACACATCTTTCCTCTTATTTTTTACTAATTCCAGCCCTTCGTGAATGGTGTGTAATTCCGCAGCAGTTGTAGAAGTTCTGTCCTTAATTCTTTTAGACATAATCTCATCCACAGATACATTGTCCTTATAATATTCAAATACAATTACTGCACACCCAACCCTTACACCATTAACAGAGCCATCGCAGTACATGTGAATGGCATTACATTTTGGTAATTTGTTAATTTTGGATAAGAATGTCTGCTTTAACTCATATGTATTACACTCCTTTTTCTTATAGCTCAAAGTACAAATATCAACTTTTAGTCTACAACATAACAACAGCTTAATTGGTACTGATTTCTTCAATTTAACACAATAGTTTACAACATCATATTTCATCATTACTTAGCACAATTTCTTAATATAACTACTACACTTAACAGAAGCGCCTCCATTACCAGAGAACTTATCAACAGCCATTTATAAGGCGTTCTCCCCTCTCCTAATCATACAATTAGCAGCTATAGCAGTTATCTCATTTATTCGATTGCAATACTAGGTAGATTTAACTCTAATCTTATAAGTTCTATTCTTGTTCTCATGGAGCTGCATAGTCAATAACAGTAGTAGGAAATATGTCTCAGTTGCTTACTTTTTGGGGCTATTGTCAGGATTGCACAGTCAGGATTACTCACTTTTTGGGGCTGTTGTCAGGATTGCTCACTTTTTGGGGCTAATGTCAGCATTGCTGTCAGGATTACTCACTTTTTGGGGCTGTTGTCAGGATTGCTCACTTTTTGGGGCTGTTGTCAGGATTGCTCACTTTTTGGGGCTAATGTCAGGATTGCTGTCAGGATTACTCACTTTTTGGGGCTATTGTCAGGATTACTCACTTTTTGGAGTTATTGTCAGGATTGCTCAGTCCCGTTTGTTCACTTCAGTTTGGGGTTTTAAACGTAAGGTTATGTTTACAAACACTCCCCCCCCCCTCACCCCCTAGGGGGCGTTTTACTGTGTGCTATGGTCACCGGCAGGCGTGGAGCTCTCTATCTGAATGATGAACACCCTTCTTTCCCCCCACTCCCTCCCTCCAAGCCCCCCCCCCCCCCCCCCCCCACCCCCTAGGGGGCCGCCGTTTTCTGTGTGAGGTCACCGACAAGCATGGAATTCTCTATCTGGATGACCCATGCCCTAGATAGTGGCATTGTTCCTACCCGAAAACGCAGTTTTTTTTTTTTTTTTTCTTTTTAATTATAAGTCACGCATTTGTATGCAGACGAGGCCTTCCTCCTTCCACCATGAACAACATTCCTTTCAATCTAATGCCTATGGAAAAGAAGTACCCATCTCTCTGTGCATTTTTTTTTAATCCTAAAGAGGACACACTTTTGATGTCCCAACGTGATGCAATCGAGTTCACACCGCCTCCCCCACCGTTCTCTCTCTCTCTCTCTCCTCTCTCTCTCTCTCTCTCCTCTCTCTCTCTCTCTCCTCCTCTCTCTCTCTCTCTCTCTCCATTTGTTTTAAGGCCTCTTCGCTTACATTAAAATAATGGGTAATAATCACTACAATTGACATATATAGGCAAAAAAAAACGTTATTAATACTTAGTTTCTTTCATTATACGAAGCATACATGAAAAATAACATTTCGTGATTATAGGACATAGCATTTAATGGGAAACAAAATCTGATCCTAAAAAACTGAAACCCTAACATTTGCACGGTTTTAAAGGGAAAGGAAAACTTTTTTTTTAATTACGTTTCTTCAGCACTTGACAAATCTTCATTGAAAATTCAGGTTTTGTATATTTCCAGATGTACATACACGGTCTTGAATTTAAATGGAGAAGATAGTATAATAACACTGTTACGTCATTTTCCTTTAAGTCGGTGGTGAATAAATGCTCCCTGATTTTCCTTAGGGCAGCACAAACTCCGTTTAGACTTACGCTATGCGTAAAATATAGGTAGAAGAATGCACAAAAAGCCGATTTTTAATTTTGCACTCATATATTATTTAAGAAACACTTCTTGGAAGAATACCTTCGTAGAAAATCAGTAAAATATTCCGAATAATCTTCTGGCTGCATCCCCAATGGGTAAAAAAATTTAATGTTTTCTACCACACTCTTCTTTATTATAAATACAACCCAGTGCCCCGATTTCAAGATACGTATGCGATGGCAGAGTATTCACAATAAGTATGACAGGCTTTGTCCTTATCAAGGGTATCTTGAAGTCTACCAAATGGTCACTGGGTACACACCCGTAAAAATGGGCTTCATGCCCTAACCTGTTCTCCAGAGCATATTCAATGTCCGAAGTATTCATTTTTATATGCTACCTTCTCCACTATCTATTTTTACTACTGCCATTTCATCACTGATGCATTGAATATACTTATTTTTGTTATTATCTACCTTAGTGCCATTCATAATGAAGTGAGGGATAATAGAATCATAACATTTCTTAGATTTTTTTTATCAAGGGAAACTATACATTTCAATTAATGGAATACATATATTATAAATAATGTTTATTTATTTAAGGATAATGAAATCCTTATCGGTTTCGGGACCAAATTTTGAATGCGGTATTTTAGCCCTTTTCTTAAAGGGGCCGTCTAATGCTAAGCGAAGACTGTCGCGGCTTTTCCCGAGTTTTCAGGACTTCTTTTTCTCACTCTCGATTTCTTCGAGCTCACGAGCGAGGGCAACCACCTGGGAATCCGTCGGAGTTAACCTTCCATCGACCACATATCCTACGGGCTGCGTCAGGAGGGATTCGGAGAGGTAAGATTCATCTGTGGGCTGTTGTAAAGATATGGATGAGCCCCGTCAAATGGGTTGACGTCTTCTTTTTTGCGACCCCCATCCTCTACCATTTGTTTCTCCCACCCTTTCGAATCCCATCCACCATTTCCGCAACTACCCGCAGAGACTTCCTTATGTCATATTGGAAGTTTTTTTCCCCGCATTAGCATGGGGCACGTTTCGGTCTGGGGCCTACCTCCTGCTTTCATCACTTTCGCCTAACCAACTGCCAAATTCTTCCTCACCATGACTTCCTCCGTCTTCCGAAGGTAATCGCGAAGTTTACAACGGAAGTCTGCGTAATATTGCTGCGAATTACGGATTTCAGCTTCATCTAAGAGGAGGACCTCCCAAGCTGTAAGGAAGAAACACTTTGATAATTATTGCATCCAAAATAATTAATGCCACACACACACACACATCCAAAATAATTATTTTCACACACACACACACACACACACACAGACACACACACAAAGTAATTGTTTCCACACAGTACGTTTTATTTCACCAAAATTATTTGCGTCTTTATAAGTATTATATTAACTTCTGTTCTATCAAAAATACTCGCGTTTAATTTCAAACCTGAAATGGCGTTTGATGGATACGTTCGAAGTAGAGAAAAATATGGATTTGAGAATCCATTTAACGTTTGATAGGCAAGTCAACGAGCATAGAATTATTTTATTGTTTGGAGAAACACAGGGAGTGATAACCACCGATTATAACCCGAAATGTATATTGCAATGTCAGGGCGTAATCAAATAAAAGTTTTCCTACCGCTTTTAAGCGTGCAAATGTTAGGGTCAGATTTTTTTTCCCACTAAATGCTATGTCTTTATTAACGAAATGTTATTTTGCATGTATGCTTCGTATGATAAAAGAAACTAAGTTGTAATAAGTTTTTTATTAACCATATATGTCAATGTAAGTGATTATTACCCATATATGTTAATGTAAGCGAAAGGCCTTAAAGCAAATGGACTGAGAGAGAGAGAGAGAGAGAGAGAGAGAGAGAGAGAGAGAGAGAGAGAGAGAGAGAGAGATAACGGTGGGGGAGGCGTGTGAACTCGATTGAATCACGTTGAGACTCAAGAGTGGATTAAAAAAGATGCAAAGAGAAATGGGTACTTTTCCAAGGGCTTAAATTGGAAGGAATGTGGTTAGGGGGGAGGAGAGCCTCGCCTGCATACAAATGCGTGTCTTATAATAATAATAAAAAAAGCTTCGTGGTCGGTAGGAACAATGTCACTATCTAGGGGCAGAGGTCATCCAGATAGAAAACTGCATGCCTGTCGGTGACCACACACAGAAAACGCCCACGGGGGGGGGGGGGGGGGAGGGGGGGGGGAAGGGTGCGTCATTCAGATAGAGAACTCCACCCCTGCCGGTGACCATACACACAGAAAATGCCTCCTTGGGGGGGGTGGGGGTTGTTTGTAAACATAACCTTACGTTTAAATCCCCAAACTGAAGTGAGCAAACGGGACTGAGCAATCCTGACAATAGCCCCAAAAAGTGAGTAATCCTGACAATAGCCCCAAAAAGTGGGTAATCTTGACAGCAATCCTGACAATAGCCCCAAAAAGTGAGCAATCCTGACAGCAATCCTGACAATAGCCCCAAAAAGTGAGTAATCCTCACAGCAATCCTGACAATAGCCCCAAAAAGTGAGCAATCCTGACAAGAACCCTAAAATGTGAGCAACTGAGGAATTTTCCTATTCCTAATAACTGAGCGCACTTTGGTGATGTACACCATCCTCAAGACAGGTATTCCTGCACCACTGCTCGATTTGCTATAACTTGCAAGGGCTTTAATCTTGCCAGACACGTTTTTTAAGTGAACAATTCCATCTTTGGTTTTATTAAAATTTATGTACATGCCAAGATACTGATAACAGTTTACCTTTTCCAACATCTTACCATTAATTACAAAAATACTTCCATTAATCATAAGTGACTATTTTGATTTTTTCTTCATTAATCACCAAACCCATATTCATGCATTAATTTCCCAACTCTACCAAAGACCATTTCAATACTGTTTCATTGACACATTGTATAAGAATATCATCAGCATAAACAATAACCACTGTACCTCTTGGAAAACTATGTTTCGCTATTCTATCCATTAAGACATTAAATAAGGTAGAACTAAGTATACCACCCTGGGGTGTGCCCAATTCCATCACCATTGCTTCCGAATCATATCCTTGATACAATACCTTGGCTCTCCTTTCAGTTAGATAACTCAATCCACCCCCGTAACGCACCCTTGACGCCTTTGTTAAAAATTTCTAAATTCACATCAATATTAGCCCTGTCAAATGCCCCTTTTAACTCTACAAATGCCCTACACTTTACTTTAGGATCACTTAAGGCTTTGATAACACAGTCAGGTGTACTTCGTCCTTTTATGAAGCCAAACATATTTGAAGACAATCGGTCTCCAATCACAAAGAATAACCGATTTAGTCAAAGTCTTTCCATTAGTTCGCATGATCAGGATGTTAGAGAAATATGTCTATACTGTCCATTCCCTTTGGGAATAGGTAAAATAATGGCAATTTTCTATTTAATAGGTAATCTGCCATTTTCATAAAAAAGATTAATAAAATCTAACAGAGGCCTATCCTCCATCAAGATTAAACAGTTTATCACGTCATATGTGACCCCATCTTCACCAGGTGTAGTAGATTTGCCCTTTTTGATGCTAAACAATAACTCATCTTTTGTAAATTTTAAAGAAGTCTCATCTTTCACAGCTGCTTGCAATGCCACAAGACCTCTTCTCTTATATCTCCTATTCTGCAGACAAGCCTGGACGTTGTTTAGAAGACCATTGACACTAGCAACAGCAGCCCATTCCCTCATTAGTTCATTCGCTTTACCCTTTGGGTCAGAGCGAGCAACAACTCTCTTCTTTTTCCCACTTCGTTCCATACACCCCAAGGATTTTTGTAAAGGAAATACCTTCCATAAAATTGTCCCCGTATTTGTCTTACCTATTTTCTTACCTCTGATGTCCCATTTGCTATTTCTATCATTGTTTCCCTGCTACTACTATCATTTGGATTTTATTCCAATTACTCCGAGCTTTTCTTAACTGTTTATTCCAACCCAGCACCACATTATTTCCATATGTAGATTTTTTCGCAGTATTTGTACAATTTTGCATAAGAATATCTAAAATACAGACAACCACCCTAAACAAGTCGTCATAGAATTTGTTTTATCATTATCTTGAACATTTGCTTTTTTATTATCCTTATACCACTTGTTAACCTCGTCCAAAAATTCAGCTGTTTTATCTGGTTTTAAACAATATCTTTTCCGTTTTTTACTACTGAGCTGTTTTTCTACACCTAAAGAAGTTTGATTACAAAGTGATCACTCACCATTTCACCAACGACTGAAGCATCAGCCGTGCACTCAGGCATATTAAAAAGTAAGGCATAATCGATTCTGCCACCTCTTATGAGTGTGGGTTCTCCTTTCCCTAGGACACGTACATTGTCTAAGGTGTTCAGGAGGTTATTTAACATAAAACCATTCCTATTTTGACTACCTTGGCTTGCCAAAATATGATGTCGAGCATTCAAATCTCCCATCAATAAACAACACTCATCAAAAATACACATAAGTAAATTCTCAAGATCTAATTTATCTGCATATGCATAAATGTTAATTACATAAAGCACACTATCCCTCAATGGCAATTTAACACACAAACACTCGGTACCATTAATTATTGTAGCAGTAGATATAACAGAAGGAATACTATTTTTAACAAATGTAATCAGACCTCTAGTATTATTTACATTATCAGCTTGTAATTCAAAACTCTGATATCCTGTCAGTTTAAAACCAATACCATTAACACCAGTCTCTTGTAAAGTTATCACATAGAGGTCATGAGAAAGTACATAAGCATGGATATCAGTTGACCTTTTTGGAGGCTATTTACATTCTATGATAAGAGTTAAGAATAAACCCTTCCATTTTCCTTAATTTCTTCTCTAAACTTTCTAGCAAGTAAGACTACATTAATTTCCATATCATTATTAGGCCCTTGCATGTATTCCAGTACTGTATCTAACAAGGAAACCATATTATTAATGGACGTGTTACAATTTTCTCTCCTTCCTTTTGGCAAGGCATTACTTTGATTCGAATCCATATTAGACATTTCAGGTTTACAAATTACACTACCGGAATTATTACTGTGATCATTCCACTTGAAAGAAGAAACATTCTGTGCATCAGCATTCCCATCTACTGTAGAAGCAGCCAAACTTTTAACATTGCCAACTTGGGTGAGTTGATCCTGTAAACTCATAATTACCTTTTCAATTTCCCCAATCTCTGCACGAAGAGCCTTGATAACGACTTCATTAATATTACTATCCCTGTGAAAGTCATCCCTCGTTTGTTTCATCACAACTGCACTCTGACGGCACCTTTCTTCTTCCCGGCACTCCCATACATTAACAACGGGAGTATCAGTTTTATTCACTTGCCCATTTACTGAAGAATAACGCATCTAGTTCACCGATTTATTGTTTTCCATAACTGGCCTCTTTTTACACTTCCACGAGTTTGCATTATGTTCACCTCCACAGTTACAGCATTTTGGAACAATTTCAACATTATCTTTTAACTTTTCCAGGCATTCTTTTGAATTATGGTTCTTGTTGCAATATCTACATTTTTCACTATTTCGGCATTTGCATTCCTTATGCTCCCATTTACTACACTTGAAACAACAAAAGAACCTTCATTATAGATATAAACTCTCCTATACCCAATGTAGGGAACAAATATTTTTTTTGGAATTTCGACCATAATTAATGCTATTACCTGCGGCTTAGCGATAGTTTGACCTTTCTGTTTAGTTTCACGTCGCTTAGCCCAAACAACTCTCCTATCAGCAAGCAAACTTTTGGGTCCAAAGAGACTGGAAACTCGAACACAATAATTTTCGTATGTTTAACATTATCCTCTTGTTTTTATAAAATAACTTCTTCAAAGCCAGATGTAGTTAGATACTCAACTGCCTTATCATCTTTCACAGTTATATGCGGCCTCTATTTACTCTCCTTAAACAAGACTTCAAAACTTGGATATTTCTTAAAAAGCCTCACCATCCTTAGCATTTTGTTATGGTAGCTCATATCCAGATTACTGGAAAAGTACAGCCGCTTTCTTTCACCAGAGACTGCAATACTGTCTTTCCTTACCTCATTCCTAACTAAACTTGATCGAGAATTTTCAACCTTAGATGTACCAGTACTCACCCGTTGTCTCTTGGTAATTAAGTTATCTCCATTTCCACTTGAGCTGCCATCACATACCTCATTTTGGGGGCTTTGCAGATTTTTCCGGTTCCTTTTCTTTTTTGTTATAAAAGGGGCCTCAGTTGTTTCACTCATTTCATTACTAGATGATACATCCATTTGTGTCTCTCCTATGGTATCATTAGAAGCCATCAAACACAAATTCAGTGTCAGAAGAAAAAAATCTTGAAAAATTAAAAGAATATTAACTAGCGGTGAACAAGATTAAGCCAAGAGCCGAAGTAGAAACTGAGTGTACGTCTGTACGACTCGGCGCCTTGCGGCTGAAGTCGAAGTGAGACCAAATGATGCTGTTGCAAGGAGCTAATGGTTTTACTTGAGTCGTTAAGACCAAAACTTTGAGTCATTATCTTGTTAGGACTTTGTTCAAATACTCTTTGCTGTGAACGCCATCTGCTGGTCTCTGCCTCTTGGACACTTTTTACTATATATATATATATATATATATATATATATATATATATATATATATATATATATATATATATATATATGTGTGTGTGTGTGTGTGTGTGTGTGTGTGTGTGTGTAGATATATATATTACATTTTTATATGAACCCTGAATTTCGTGTTAATAATGACACAAATATTGCGGGCAGACTGAACCAATTTATGGCCTAATTCGAAGCCCCTAACTGCTATAATGTTTCCACAACAAATTATCTTTTCGGGTTATTAAAACTGTAACTATCCAATTTGATCTTGAATATTCATCGTAATTAGATTATTATATTTTTTATTAGTTAAACATCTCCTGTATATTCTATACTTTCGTTTCAAGAAATTTCTTAAAATGTATTTCAGTTAATATGTAGCATAGATAATAATAATGATAACAATGGTGATAATAATTATAATGATAATGATAGTAATAATGATTGTGATAACAACAAAAAAAAAACATCAACAAAAACAACAACAACAACAACAACCAAAATAATAATAATAATAATAATAATAATAATAATAATAATAATAATAATAATAATAATAATAATAATAATAATAAATTTATTATAATGGACTAGTTCTAAACTTTAGTATACTAAAAAAAGAACATAAAATATTAATTTCACCTATTTCATTCAGTCCTCAATCACACTATCGTCGCCATACTTCACCATCTCTCTGGTAATCCTAACAATCAATAGAGACTTGCCTTTCACCAGCCTCCTAATTGCCTTTCTAATTACATCCAAAATTAATTCCAAAAGTATATTTAGCATTTCTATAACCCATTTGAGAACTTCTTCATTCAGCTCTACCTCTCTTTTATCTTCCACATTCATTTTCTACAACATCTCTTCAGGTTTATCCTTTTTACTCTGATTTTCATATGTCCACTAACCTTTTTTTCTTTCCCTTTACTGTTTTTTTTTCTATTTCTTTCTGAAGATCTTACTCACCATCTCTACTTAGTTTTTTGTAGTTAAAGCAGTATACTATAAGCTATAAACCCAAGGGCTCCAACTGGGAGAAATAGCCCTCTGAGGAAAGGAATCAAGGAAAGAGATAAAGTATATGAGAAGTAATGAACAGTTAAAATTATATGAAAGAAAATAAGATTTACTTAATTCAAAATAAAATGTATTCGGATACTAAAAGAAATCTCTCACAAAGAAGTGTTTTCTTATTTCAGTCTTTCCAGTAATTCTTGAATTTGAATAAAGAAAAGAAAACTTTCAAGTCAAACCTGTAAGGGGATGAATTTAAACATCCTATGCAACCTGAGATGAGAGAAGAGAAAATAGTTTTCTTTGAGATGAAAAAATATTTCATGATATGAAAGTAATCTGTTTTCCAATTTTGCTCAAAAGGAGAAAGGTGTTATTTCCGACAGGCTCTCTTAGGTGAAAATCACAAATTTTTACTAAATAGATTATGATTTTTATATAAACACCTTTCTGGGTGGGGATGCCTTAATGTGCTGAGAAGGTTTGTGTATCATTATGATCAGCAAAGCTGTACTAGTCAGGGATACCCATACTTAGTTGGTTCACTGAGTGAACAGACTAAAATCTCCCACCATCACCAGTCCATAGTTGGCTGGCATGCATAGTGAGAATGACCAAACCCCAGACTCGACTATTAATTGTTATCTTTTTTAGGTTTATGGTTACCATTTATTCTCTTGAAAATCCCAAATCAACAATTCAATACCTTCAAACATCGAGCACTACAATTAAGTTCTAATCTAAGAAAGTTTGTATATAGGTAACATCTCTTTGATGGATAAAATACTCTAGAAGTAAGACACACACTTACCACAGATTTAGGTTAACACTTTTTTCGTAATCAGAAACTTAGCCCTATCATCCAGCGACCTAGTTATTTTGCAATTGGTTTCTTTAATATTGGATTGTATTTTGCTTTTTACAGTACGATATTTTTTCCTTTCTACGTGAAAGCACACACTTTCACTTTCACTTTCACTTTTGACTCTACAAGGCAGTGCTTACCCGATCAATATAGTGAGTCGGTATGTCCGCACATGTGCTCTCAGTCTCGATCAGCTAACGTCTGTATATATGGTGTTTTTTGCTAGTTTTTGGCAACTAATCATGCCTAAGAGGAAGTGGTCTAACTTGCGTTTAGTGTCTGCTAAAAACATGCAGAATTTAAATGAAAAGAGGAGACAGAAACTTGAGAAAAACAAAAGAAAGAACCATGTAGAGGAGGAAAACATGGTAGTCTCTTCTGTGACCTTGTCTCCATGTGTTTGTGAAATGATAGAAACTAGTTTTCCTACAAATATGTTTTGTGTTGTTAGTGACACGTGCTTCACACCAGCTGTTTGTGCTGGACAAAATGATGATGATGAAATAATTTGCTTATCAAAAAAGACACTAAGATGTTTCAATGAAAGAGTCATATGCAGTGATTGTAGCAGCAAAATTGAACTTGATTTTGAAAGACAGAATTTAGATGTTACTTTGATTACTAAGTATAAATGTGAAGAACCTAAAAACATATCATGGAAAAGATACTGCCACTTTTGCCTACCATATTGCAGCAATTGAGCACAATGTAGGATACATTGCTGGCTCATTAATCTCAGTAATGAAAGATGCAACAAAGCAATGTCTAAAAACTCTAACACTAAAAGAAAAAAGAAGAAAGAGCATATCTATTGCTCCACCGAAAAAGAAAACAAAAGTATATGCAAGCAGAGGAGATGTATATCAGCCAGGAGCCAGTTAGGGTACTAAACCTGGCAACAATGAGTAGATTGGCATACTATGAAACCCCCCCCCCTTGCAACAATAGAAAAATAACCATGTCTAAAAGAGGGGATAATATATTTTTTAAAAAGAGGGGACCAGGAGCCCTGTACACTTTCCAGATCAGCTTTACCAACAAATGTGAGTACATCAAAACTTTAAACTGTTATTTCTCAAAATAGTATTTTTCGTTATCAAATTGCTAACTACTTCTTTATTTATGGACCAATTTTTTAAATAAAAAAAGTATTATAATTCTGGATGATTGTAGAAATAGAAGAAAACAACAAGATTTTTCCTATTGCTCCCCAAAAAAAATTAATTGGAAAAATATTTGATTTTCTTTGGGGGGAACATTTTTTTTTACGAGATGGAACAAAAAACAAAAGAACATTTGAAAATATGCACCTTTTTGTATTATATAAACTATAAGCACTATGTTGGTTTTCAAATGTTTTAAATTGATTTATAAATAAGGGAGGAGATAGATTTTGAAAATAAGAGAAAAAGTCCACAAAAAACAAGAAAAAAAAAGAAAAAAAAATATTCAACTTAGGGAGACTAAAATTGGCTGAAGTGTTGTGTACATATAGATGCATATTCTGTGCAAATTTAAATGTCATAGTGCAAAAATGACCTCCCCCCTGAGTTTCTTCCCTTAAGGAGATAATATACTAAAGTTAAAAGATACCATATTTTTTTAGAACTATATATTTAAAGAGAATTATAACTGATTAATTTATGGGGAAAAAAATCATTCCAAATGATTCAGCTAAATAAGATATTTTTTTAAGAACATGAAAGTCTTTTTCTGTACGAAATACATAAATTTTGCTGTGACATTTCATCATTTCAAGACAGGTAACACTTCAAAATAGTCGCTGCAGAGATTCCCGGGGAAATGAGCCCCATACCCCTTATGACGTCATAGCCAATCATGTTGTCTCCCGCGTTAACAGCGGTCACAACACATCTTCTTAAGGTGACTATAAGTTAGTTTAGTTAAAAATATGTAAGAGGATGTATTGTGACATGGGAGGCAACATGGTTGGCTATGACGTCATCAGGGGCGGGGCTTATTGCACCTGGAATCTTTGTGGCGACTATGAATAGCCTCTAAAAAATTAGGATCAAAATAGGCCATGGTACTTTTAAGACTAATTGATTAAGCTGATTATTAACGGAATATTGTTTCAAGATTTGTTTAAAGGTTTAAAAGGTCGCTCAAGAATAGCAGAGGCAAAGGACACAGACAATGCCCTAGTAACTCACCATATGTCCATATGATTAGCGCCCAAGCACCTCTCCACCCAAACTAGGACCAGGAAAGGTCAAGAAATGGCTACTGATAACTTAAGGTAGACCAATAGCCTCTCCCAAACCCCACCCTCATCACTACCACACAAAGATGATGAGGTTGCAGACACTACTAGAAACCATTAAGGGTCTTAAACGCCGGGCCAGCAGATCGCGATAAGGTCTGTTTTCAAAAGGATCTTCTCGGGCACTTAATATTTCAAGATGATTATTTCAAGAAATCAACCCGAAGTGATTTGTAATTTGTTCTCGATTTTTTTTTTTTTTTTTTTTGCCATGTATATGATGAAGCGTTTCTAAACTTTACCATTTTTATTTCCTCTATTTTTATCATCATATAGACATAATATGACAAATATTATCATTTCTTAGAAATAGAAGATATCCTTCATTTCAATACTTTTGATTATTCAAATGCTAAACTGTAAACAATTAAAAAAACGAAATAAATGCTTCAAATTTGATAATTTACCATAATAAAAAAATAATTTAGAAGACTTTACTAAAAACTTCCACTAATGTAAAATAAATGACATAAACAGATAAGATAAAGAGTTTAAATGGAGAAAAATAATGTAGCCTAATTTCATAGATTAGAAAGAAATGTAAGCTACTCCAGTGAAAAAAAAAGAAATTTAAATCTCACTCTAGACTAAAATTTATATTTGTTGGTCATTGAACTGTAAGTGCTGTATGATTTTGCTTGTTAGAGAACTTCCCTTTTCCTCATATGTTTTGTTAGGAGACCAAAGTCAAAAAGAAAAATATCATCATGAAATTGCAAGAAAAGTTGTGAATAGTGTACCAACCGTGTGTCACACAATTGTACATAATTCCTTTTGTATATATTATGCTTGTATCTTCGCTCATCCCTCGCACTAAAAAGAGCCAGAATAAACATGTCTGCATGTCACCTCTATAACATTGTTATTTTCTCGAACATGAAATTTCCTGTTGCATTGAGGTTTTGTATATAAAGGAGAGTGTTCCAAAATAAATTAACTCAGTTGATTGCATCCTGCCTTTGAGTTCACAACCTTCTCGGGGCACCGTCACATTGGTGACTCCAGAAGTCGACTCGCTCCCACCACCTTCCACACCCACCCCCCTCGCCCCTCCATCGTTGGTACTATAGCGGACTCTACGGAAGTTGGCGCTGTGGCTCCCCTATTGAAACTTTCGTCATTCGCCAGAGGAGAGGCGTTTCCTTGGCTTCCGCGGGCAGAAGTCCAGTTTCGCATCAACGGCGTGACTCGCTCAACCACCAAAGCAGATTATGTTCTTACAGCGATTCCCGAGGATACCTTCCCAGAAATATCCGACTGGCTTTGTGAACAAGGAGACACCCCAATTGCGTATGACACCCTCAAAACATACCTTCTACAGCAGTACTCGCCGTCGCCAGCCGCCCGTATAACAAAGCTTTTTCAGCTCTTGCAACATCCGCTGGGGGACCAAAGGCCTTTGCTTGCCCTTAGGGTAATGACCAGTATCGCTCGCCTTCAACCTGCCGCAGACGGCTCTCCTCGTGAGGTGAACCTACTTTGTGTCCTTTGGATACGCCATTTACCCGGACCTATATGCGCTGCCATACTCGATGTCGATAGTTTACCCATAAAGGACTTGATGACCAAAGCCGACACCGTTATGGACAGCCACTTCAAGACCTCCATCAACGCCTCCACCCCTGACAAAGAGGATGCCTATTCAACGTCATCTTAAGCTGATATGAATACCATGACGTGCTGAAGCGGATACAAAGCCACCCACCACCCACCGATCGGTCGGGCCCCAAGAAACAACGTCTACAGCCAATTACTACCTCCCATCCACCGCAGTTTTGCTACTACCACTTCAGATTAGGGGCAATCGCGAAGAAATGTGCCAAGGATTGTCAATGGCCCAAAAACGTGTAAGTAGGCCATCACTCGTAGCGGTGGCCTCCCGTGTTTCTAATATTTTCTTTTTACATGATGCAGGAACGGACGTGCGATTTTTGGTGGACACGGGTGCTTGTCGATCACTCTTGCCAAGGAAACTCTTCAAGACATGACGTAGTCTTCCTACATCTGTCGACGTCCGCTTGGTAGCTGCCAACGGATCTGCGATACCCACCTACGATTACGAGAACATCACATTATCATTCGGAAACGGTAAATTCACTTGGAAGTTCCTCGTTGCTGACGTCACATTGCTAATCCTCGGTGCGGATTTCCTCTCTCATTTCTACCTTCTGGTCGATGTCGCCCACCGACGATTGGTCAACGCACACTCGTACTTGTCTACACCTCTTAAACCCGCCCCCTCTAACCTCGCTCTCCAAATCCGCGCACCCACGGATGCCTACGCCCACTTCCTAACGTCGTACCCGGAAGTTTTCCGTCCAGAATTTCGCCAAACGCCCACGGTTCCTGCCAAGCACAGTATTTATCACCATATGAAGACGACGGGACCCACAGTCTTCGCAAAATTCAGACGTCTGGCACCGAAACGATTGGCAGCCGCCAAACAGACGTTCGCCAAAATGGAGGAAATGGGCCTTTGCCAAAAGGCCTCCAGCCCCTGGTCGTCACCCTTACACATCGTTCTGAACAAAGATGGCTCCCTCCGTCCGTGCGGGGATTACAGGCGCCTGAACATCCAAACAGAACCGGATCACTACCCCCTCCCAAAACATTGTCGACGTGACCTCCTACCTGCATAAAGCGCAGGTTTTCTCTACGCTCGACCTCCTGAAGGAGTATTATCAGGTGTCTATGAACCCAGAAGACATCCCCAAGACTGCCATCACCACTCCGTTTGGTACATACTCCTTCAATTACTCCTGTTTTGGCCTTTGTAATGCTGGGGCAACGTTTCAACGTCTCATGGATGGCATCTTAGGGGACCTCCCTTTCTGTGTATGTTATGTGGACGACATACTTGTTTTCTCCTCCTTAAAAGAGGAACACCTGTGTCAGCTGCGCATCGTGCTCGACCGCTTGCAACAAAACGGCCTTGTAGTCCGGTACGATAAGTGTACCTTTGGTGCCAACGAAGTGTCGTTCTTAGGGCACCGCATCACTCTTGAAGGAGTCCATCCCCTCCCTGAGAAGGTAGCAGCCGTTAAAACTTCCCTGCACCCTCGACCGTCAAAGCTCTGCAGGAATTCTTGGGCATGATCAACTATTATCATTGTTTTCTGCCAGCCATTGCCGCCACTCTGGCTCCCCTTTACGCCTCCCTCAAGGGCAAGCCAAATGACCTGAAGTGGGGTCCCCTTTAAGAAGCAGCCTTCTGCAATGCGAAGAAGGCCCTATCAACTGCCGCGGCTCTCGCTTCTCCTATCCCACATGCCCCTCTCCTTCTCTCCACCGATGCCAGCGACGTCGCTATTCATGCAGTACTCGAGCAGGTGGTCAACGGCTCGCCACGCCCACTGGCCTTCTTCATCAGAAAACTGTCCAAGGCAGAACCGGGTTATTCTACCTTCGATAGAGAATTGCTGGCGGTGCACTCGGCTGTCCGTCATTTTCGCCATTTCTTAGAGGGTACGCCCTTCGTCATTCGCACAGACCACATGCCTCTGGTGCATGCCTTTACTCGACAGTCTGATGCCTGGTCCGCCCGGCAACGCCGACATCGCTCCGCCGAGGCTGAATACAATTGCACCCTTCAATACGTCCCTGGGAAAATGAATTCCGTTGCTGATGCCCTGTCAAGGAACACGTTGGCTGCCGTTCAACTGGGATTGGATTACAACGCCCTGGCTGAAGCCCAACGACAGGATCCAGAATATTAAGCATGTAGGACATCCTGCACGTCCCTCCGTTGGGAAGACTTCCCCCTCGAAGACTCCAACACCACCCTCCTCTGTGACGTCAGTACTGGCAGACCGCGACCTTGGATTCCTGATCCCATGCGCCGATAGGTGTTTGATTTCATCCACGGCCTTTCACATCCCTCATGCCGTTCTACTGCACAGCTGCTGAAGGCAAAGTTTATTTAGCACGGAATTTCTAAGGATGCTAGGGATTGGGTCCGCGCCTGTACTTCTTGCCAAACTTTCAAAGTACATTGACACACGGATTCAGGAGTGGGCACCTTTCCTCAACCTCAGCGTCGTTTCGCACACATTCACGTCGACGTTGTAGTCCCCCTACCCACATCACAAGGACATTGTTACCTGTTTACCATAAATTGACTGCTCCACTCGTTGGCCTGAAGCCATTCCCATGGAAACTGCAACGTCCGCCTCATGTACATCTGCCTTACTCTCAGGATGGATTGCAAGATTTGGTATCCCTGAGCATATTACTTTTGACAGGGGAACCACTTTCACCTCTCAATTTTGGAAATCATTAGCGATTCTCCTGGGCATCACCCTACATCAGACAACGGCCTACAGCCCCGCTGCCAATGGAATGGTTGAACGTTTTCATCGCACCCTCAAAGCAGCTTTGATGTCCCGCTGCAAGGATTGCAACTGGTTTACTCAGCTTCCCTGGGTCCTCCTGGGACTAAGGACCACTCCTAAAGACGGCATCGACGTCTCGGCAGTTGAAATGGTGTATGGCGACCCGTTGGTCGTCCCTGCCGAGTTTTTTCCTTCTAAAACCTCCTCGGACGATCTCCAGCGCATACGTCACGTCGTGGGAAAATTTACTCCATGCCAACAGACTTGCAAGCCCCCAGCGAAGCATCACATACCAACAGACTTGCACTCTGCAATGCACGTCTTCCGGCGCAACGACACAGCCAAGCCACCGCTAACGCCCCCTTGCACGGGCTCTTTTTTTGTAATCCGACGCAGTCCAAAAGCATTTCTACTAAACATTCGTGGCAAAGAAGACTGGGTCTCCATTGATCATCTAAAACCTGCTTATCTTCTGCCAGATGACCCGCCTACAGTTCGCCTCTCTAGATCAGGGCGCCCTATTTAACATGTACAGTATGTCATTTTTAGGGGGGGAGCCATGTACCAACCGTATGTCACACAATTGTACATAATTCCTTTTGTATATATTATGCTTGTATCTTCGCTCTTTCCTCGCACTAAAAAGAACTAGAATAATAATGTGTGTGTGTCTCCTATGTAACATTGTCATTTTCTCGAACATGAAATTTCCTGTTGCCTTGAGGTTTTGTATATAAAGGAGAGTGTTCCATAATAAATTAACTCAGTTGATTGCATCCTGCCTTTGAGTTCACAACCTTCTCACGGCACCGTCATAATAGGAATATCATAGTTTATTTTGAAAGTGGAGCTCTTACTTTATCACACTAATCTTCAACAAATAGCTCTCTCTCTCTCTCTCTCTCTCTCTCTCTCTCTCTCTCTCTCTCTCTCTCTCTCTCTCTCTCTATCAGCATGTTTTTTGTATCCACTCCAGCACTCCTAATTTCAGACTCTAATTGGCTGATCCCATCTCTCGGACACCAATCATAGATCAGCACCATGCAGCTTTTCTTATTAAAGGAAGTCTTCCTAAAATCGACCCTCGGTCGAATGCGTTTAAGGTTCAGATTCTTTTGCAATTATTTTATTTCAGTAAACTTTAATCGTAAATGTGGATGTAAAAACTCTGTGCACAATGATGCAAGGATCCGATTTGTTAATTGTGAGAGAGTGAAGCAAAAACTTATAATGTTTCCCTGAGGGTTGGGGAAGTGTGGACAACTTACGAGAAAAAGGCGGAGTAAAAGTTAGAGAAAGAGAGAGAGAGAGAGAGAGAGAGAGAGAGAGAGAGAGAGAGAGAGAGAGAGAGAGAGAGAATTTTTCAATCAGATTAGGTTATAATCAGAATTCTTTTAAAACTCAAATAGGATATACAGTATTATAATAAGGTGAGTACCAAAGACTTATCAAAAGTTACAAGGATTTTGCATGCCTTAAAGACTTTTGAAACCATCCGCGGAGACTCCATTTCCTCTTGGGTAGAGCGAATTAGTTTAAAAGTTCGAAGAGTTTTTATGATCTTGCCTAACTTATTCTTGAAATCGTTTACTATGTTACTGTTTACTACATCTACTAGAAGTCTATTCTACATGTAAAGAAATTACCACACTGAGAGAGAGAGAGAGAGAGAGAGAGAGAGAGAGAGAGAGAGAGAGAGAGAGAGACGCAGATTGATTAACTCTTCAATCTAAAATTTTCAGTCCTTTCTCTTTTTTTTATTTCTATTGAAAGTTTCTCTTTTTTCGCGAGAATATTTAGATATTTTAGTTGAGAGAAAACAATAAATCTGAAAGCGAACTCTGCGAATATCGTATCTTGTTTTAAAAACTCTCACCAGCAAAATGAACCGAGGAATGTAGTGTTGAATAAATATGCTTTCTCTCTCTCTCTCTCTCTCTCTCTCTCTCTCTCTCTCTCTCTCTCTCTCTCTCTCTCTCTGGAAGCTTGTCAGAGTTTAAAACAATTCTAAGAAGGTAAGGATATTCTAAGTGAGTTCATTGATGTCAAAATCAAAAAGTACATGATGATATTGTTGGAACATCTCGCATATTGACTTCGAACTCTTATAAGTCTTTGTAAAACAGTAATAAAAGCTCCCATTTCAACAAAACATAACCTGCATGATGCAAGGGGATACCTTTGCAATGGAGTTGTTTACTGCAAGGCTTTTGCAGATTTGCAATATACCGTCAGTGAAGTGTCATAAGAGACCAATTGAAATCAGACCCCAGCTCCCAGCAGAGAAGAAAGTGACTCAACACCCAGGAGTGAGTGGGAAGGCACCCTGATTGTGCTACATCCGCTCTCGGCGAGTGGCTTAGCCAATGAGGATCAGCCATTCTATTTGCTCCGCCCTCGACGTTTGAGGTAGCCAATGAAAAATTTGCTGTCTCTCTGCCTAAGCCAGAATTGCCGTATATAAGGACGTAGCTCTCATCGTTTCAACACTCAAGCCTGAGGAAGGGAGACAGCACTCCTGAAACACGTAGCTTGTTCTCTGTATTCTTTTTACCCGAATTGTAAATGTTACCTGATTTGTGAATTATACATTAAAACCTTGACTTGACAATTATTCCTGAATTTGACTACCCACCAAAAAGGAAGAATTTTGCTCAGTTACTGGCTGTATGCAGTGGTCCTGAAAAGAAGATAATTAGAGCCATCGAGAACACGGAGTATAAGGATTAATGCAACTGAGGCCGCCATTATTGTCAACAAAATTATTATCATTATTACTATTATTATTTTTATTATTATTATTATTATTGTTGTCGTTGTTGTTTTTGTTGTTATTATTACTATTATTATTATTATTATTATTAGTGTTGTTATTTTATTATTATTATTATCATTATTATTATTATTATTATTATTATTTATTATCTCTTATTCATTATTTATCCTTAGCTAAGCTATATCTTAGTTGGAAAAGTGGGGCTCTAACAAGGAAAAATCGCGTAGTTAGGAAAGGAAGCAAATAAACTACAAGCATTAAAATATATCTTTCATATATAAGCTATAAAAACTATAAAAACTTTTATTTCATTTCACAATCTTTTCTATAACTTTTCAAGCATTTTCTCTTCCAACCTTTATTGAGAAATTTGCTTATTTGCATAAGTTAGACGAAGAACATTTTATTTTCTTCAACAAAACGAGATAAGACATAAATATATGGGAACTCTGACTATCTATTGCACATGATCATCTCTTTCCTTCTTCTCTCAAATCATTTGGAAGAGTTAAGCTTATCTGGGATTTCTTTTTTATCTATCTATCAAACTCCATTCTATCAAGAGAAAGGAGAAAGAGGAAAAGAAATTCTGTGAGCAATTTGATATTTTTTAATTATAGAATATGAGATAGACGTTCGTATCACTAATCACGAACTGACATATCAATTTTTATCTGCTTATCTGAAAGGGGATCCACCCAACCACTGTGGAATTCAATACCTTCTGGAAAGTCCCTTTTCATAGAATTCTTAATTTTTCTATATGGAAATGTAATTGGGCGTGTAACTTCAATAGAGATTACTGATGATCAAGATTTTGTTGGAGCATTGGAGCACCCAATACCTTCCTTTTTTTCAGGTTGGTCAAGGCCAGTTCTCTCAGAGTCGAGCTTAACTCATTATGCTGATAAAACTCCACCTTTTCTTAATGGTAAACATTTTTAATCCCTTTCTGCTTCAAAGACGGACTAAGTAGACTCCTTCCTATATTGGTTTCGAACTATAGTCGCCTCAGAGATTCCAAGAGAAATAAGTTCCACCCCTTGGTGACATCATTAGCCAATCAAATTGTCTCCCGCATTAACAGCGATCATAAAATATCCCTTAAAGTGATTGGGATCGAGTTAGTATAGGTTGGAATTTGTAAGGGGATGTATTGAGACCGCTGTTAGGCTAAGGTGCGAAACAACGTGATTGGCTATGACGTCATCCAGGGATGGTGCTTACTTCGCCCGGATTCTTTGCGGCGACTATAAGCTGACTGAATAATTCCAGCGAGAAAACATACCTTGATGTCCTTTAGCTTTTAGTATATGAAATAATTTAGTGAAGGCGTTATTTACAATCTCTAAAAATGAATATATACACAAACCAATATGATATCGAAATATTATTATGCTCAAAATAATCAATTATAAGAAAGTCTAGATCAGCCTTGTTTTTCTAGATTTAATTACTAGTTTCTAAGAATCCTTTTGTGGCAGAATAGACTTTGTTTTGTATGAGAATTTGTTTATGTCATCTTTGAAATTTAAGTGTTTAAGTGTAAAGTGCTTAATTTAACAATTCTCAGTGTGGTTAGGCGCCTCCTCCCCGGTTGTTTATATTATCGAACTATCGTTTTAACGATTGATTTTTTTTACATACGAGTGTTTATGAACGTGACTTGATGTCTGGACGTTGGTGCTTGGACAAAATTCAGTTCGGGCTTGAGCACTCCCCTGATAACATACCTTGAGCAGCATAGTGATTTGGACTCTGGATGACGATTGTTTGGCAACTTATTTGGACGATTCTTTGAATTAAGCTTTTGATCCTTGCATTGATCTGTTGTCTGCAGGTGCTCTTGTCACCTGCGACTCGAGCCAGTTCTGCCTTTCCCTGAAGAGGAGGACTTCACAGGGAATTGGTGCACTTACGTCTCCAATCAGCTGCTGTGGTTTTGGGAGCTTGCAAGCTCGTGAGGTGGCCAGTAGGGAGGCTGACGCCAGGTAAGACATAGAGTGTCTGATTTTCGTTTGGGATTGCTTGCCCTTTATGGTTATGCCCTGGCGTTCAGGAACTGCCCTGATAGCTGTTATGACAGGTGAATGACGGCCCTAGTTTTGTGTCTCCTCTGATTCATCCACTGAAGTGAGGAGAACTATTTACATCCTTTGCATCATTTGATCTTTTATATATTGTCATATTTAAGACGTGACTACATAATATCTTCCAGTATGTCTATTATAGACAAGGTTTTGTGTGCATTAGTTGTGTGTTGATAGATAGGATTTATGATGGTTTTTCGTGTTTTATTTACTCCGTCTTCCTTCTTTCTTGAAATTAGTATTAGGGTAATTTTTTGTTCTGGCCAGCCAAATTGTTGGATCCAAGTTTATAATTGATATTTCTCTTGTCTTTGTTAGGACTTAGCTTCTTAGTTTTAGGGAATCCAGTGTGATTCAAAGGACTGTTATTTGTCCTTCCTTGTTATTAAATAATGTTATTTGTAGTTTTAACAAGGTTGAACTAATTTTTTTTATTGTTAAGTATTAAATATTGTTAAGTTTTCTTGAGTGTTTGTTTCCGCTGACCTTTAGCACTGAGTTATATTTATTACTGACAACAATTATAATAAGAACTCTTATAATAACCCTAAGGGTTATAACAATTGGCGACCGTGACAGGATTGTTCTCAGGTGTACTCAGTGTTTTGGTCTGTGGAACAGCACTTTGTTAATTTGACAATATTTTCTTTAGTTGTAAAGTATTACCTTTCTCCCCTGCTAATTTTGGTACAATGGAGGGTTTTGTGTTTGACCCTGCAGAGTTTTTAGGGTCAGGTGATTGTATAAAGCATCTGCTAGTACTAAATAAGACTTGTTTAGTAAGTTGTGCCCGGTGGTTGGGTATTCCGTTGAGGGCAGCGGATACGAAAAATCAATTGTTGGTAGCTGTTAAAAGTAAAGTTGCTCAAGGTCTGGCTGAGGCTAAACATTTGGTTAGGGAGTATGAAGTTTCAGGTAGTAGTGACTCTGAGCGTGAGGGTAGTATGATTAATGATGATGACAGAATAAGTGTTAATGGAGGTCTAACTCTGTTTGAGGATCCTCCCTGGACAGGAACTATTTATGAAGGTCAGGCTAACTTGCCTCTGAAACTAAATGTTTCCACTAATCCATTCAATTCTGTAGTAAACCCTGCGCCAAAAGATCCTCAGGTTCCTGTTTGTCATTTGGTGGAGTCCAAGGAGGACGGTGAATTTGATTTAATATGTAAACGGATAGAACTGATGAAACTGGAATTTGAAGAGAATGAGAGGGCGAGGCGGCATGAATTGGAGATGGCCAATATCAATTTAGAAATTGCTAGGCTGCAGGGCACCTCTAATCATTTTAGTACACCTCGGGGCAACTCACATGATAAGTTTAATGTAGGTGCGGCCTTGAAATTGGTGCCAGTATTTGAAGAGTTGAATGTTCCAGAATTTTTCAAGGCTTTTGAACGTGTTGCCACTCGGTTGTCTTGGCCCCCAGAAATGTGGACTGTACTAATTCAATGTAGGTTGGTGGGCAAGGCAATTAGAGTGTATAATGCCTTGGAAGAAGGTATTGCCCGTGATTACCATAAGGTTAAGGCTCTAGTCCTCAAGGCATAAGATTTGGTTCCTGAGGCCTACCGCCTTAAGTTCAGAAATTTTACGAAGCAGGCCTCCCTTACTTATGTGGAATTTGCTAGGCTTAAGGAGGAACAATTTGATCATTGGTTAAAAAGCCGCCAGGTGGTCTCTTTCTCCGCTTTGAGAGAACTCATGCTTCTAGAAGAATTCAAAAGGTCATGTAGTAAGGAATTGAAAATTTATCTAGAAGAGGTAAAAGCTTTTAATTTAAGTAATGCCGGCCAAATTGCTGACGAGTTTGTATTGACCCATCGAACTGGGTCTGGTAGTTTTGGAAATAAAGATGTGAATTTTCAATCTGCTAGGCCAGTTAATTTTCAGAAGTTGGGCTCTTTTGTGAATACTCGTAGGCAGGGTAACCCACCAGATAAAAATCATAAGCCTGATAGTAACCAGGGAAAAGACTTGAGTGGACAGGACACTCGTGTCTTTTCTGAAGATAATAGGTTTGGTTCTGGCCCAGGTAATATGAATAATAGAGGTAGGGGGGACTTGTTTTTGGTGTAATAAGCAGGGACATTATCAGGCAGAGTGTTATGCCAGAAGAAGGTACCTCCAAAGGAATAATAATAATCCTGTGTCACTAATATCTACTAGTAAACCTGTTATCAGCGATCCCGTAGTTGAAAACTGTCCAGTAGCTAACACTAGTAATGATGGTAGTAGCAGTAGTCAGTCTTCTAGCAGAAAGGAGGCATGACTACTTTATGATAAATATATTTGGCCTGGTAAATTAATATCTACTTCTAAAACTGTTGGTGTGAAATTTTTGAGGGACACAGGGTCAGCTCGGTCTCTGGTTTTGAAAGACTCTTTGAAAAATTTAGCTGAGTATACAGGAAATTTTGTTGTTCTGGGAGGGTTCCCGAACACCGTTGTTTCGGCTCCGTTAGTGGAGGTCAGATTGTCTTTCCCTGGTTATGATAAAGTGACAGAATTAGCAGTTGTTGAGTGTCTCCTTATTCCTGGAATTGACGGCATTTTGGGTAACGATATGTTAAATACAAAAGGACAAGAGTTGTTCCCCATATTGTCTGTGCACGCCTGTCCTGTTGCAGTAACAACCCGGGCAGCAGTAAAGGCTGCAAATTTAATTGATAATGACGAAGATTTAGTCTTAAGTAGTTTAGAAGTAGACTTAGAGAGGCCCGGGTCTGTAGATAGTAGTGGTAATAGTGTGGTTAGCAATGTTTTGAGACCTGATTGGGACAGGTCTTCATTTATTGAAGCTCAGAAAAAGGAATTTAATTTTGATTTGGGTGACACTGCAGATTTGACTAAACCCAGGTTTTGTGTGATTAATGGTTTACTATACCGGATTAGTCGTCCTTTAACTGATAATCTGAGCAAGACGTCTCGTATTGAACAAATTTTTGTCCCATCTCAATTCCGTAGGTCTGTCTTGAGTCTTGCACATGATGATTCTTTTTCTGGCCACTTCGGTGTATGTAAAACTTTTCGAAAGTTGGCAGAATGTTTTTGGTGGCCAGGATTAAAATCATCTGTGAAACAATTTATTAATGAATGTGAGGTTTGTCAAGTGATGGGGAAACCCAACCAAATTATTCCTAAAGCTCCCTTAAATCCAATTCCTGCGATAGGTGAGCCTTTTGTGGAATTAGTTATTGATGTGGTTGGGCCTTTGCCTAAAACTAAGTCTGGGTTTACCCATCTCTTGACAATTATGGATAGAGCATCTCGATTCCCTGAGGCCTTCCCAATGAGAAGGATAGCCTCTAAGGTTGTATTTGACAAACTAATTGAATTCTTTTCCAGGTATGGTCTCCCTCGTACTATTCAAACTGACTGCGGTACAAATTTTACTAGCAAGGTATTTAAAGGTAAATGTGCAGAACTGGCCATTCGGCACAAGACCAGTGTACCATATCATCCAGAGAGTCAGGGCCTGGTGGAAAGGTTCCATCAGACCCTTAAATCTATTTTGAAAAAATATTGTTATGAACAAGGGAAGGAATGGGATAAAGGTCTTCCCTTTGCTCTCTTTGCTCTAAGAAATCACCCAAATTATTCAACTGGGGTAGCTCCTTTCGAACTGGTATTTGGACACAAAGTACGTGGGCCTTTGGAGATTTTTCATGAGATGCTTGAGACTGATCGAGGTGGGAATGCAAACGTAGGAGACTTTGTGGAGGACTTGAGGAAAAAATTATCTAGAGCCTGGAAATTTGCCAGAGAAAATTTGGCTAGTTCTCAGGCTGCTATGAAATTAAATTTTGATAGGAAATCTAAAGCACGGTCGTTTGAGCCCGGAGAATTAGTTTTACTTTTAAGTACTGACTCTGACAATTTCCTTGAACCAAGATATAAGGGACCCTGGAAGGTGTTGAGGAAGTTGTCGGAGGTGAATTATGAAATAGAGGCTCCTGGGACCAAACGGAAGTGCAGAATATTCCATATAAATAGGTTAAAACTCTATACTTCTAATAGACATGATCCTCTCGCTATTGTTTATGAGCCTGTGGTTGAAAGTATGGATTTACCTTCAGAGGATTTGGAGGATTTGATTTGTCAGGTGTCTTCTGATGCTCTTTTTGATAATATTCAAAATTTAGAAGTTTTGAAGGAAGGGCTGGGGCATCTGGAGATTGTTCAAAGGAGGGATGTAATTAATTTAATTTCTTCTTTTCCAGATTTATTTCGGAATTCTCCAGGTCGAACTAATTTTCTTGAGCATGATGTAGACGTGGGTAATGTTTCTCCTGTGAAACAGAGTCCTTATCGGCTGAATCCCATTAAGAGGGATATAGTTGATAAGGAGATTAAATATATGCTGGAACACGATCTCATCCAACCTTCCGTTAGTCCATGGAGCTCCCCGATAGTCCTGGTTAAGAAGTCCGACGGAAAGTTCCGTATGTGTGTGGACTACCGTAAGGTTAACACACATACTAAGAATGACTCTTTTCCTTTGCCTCGGATAGATGACTGTCTCGATCACATAGGGGCTGCTAAGTTCATTACGAAATTGGATTTATTGAAAGGGTATTGGCAGGTTCCCCTGTCTGATCGAGCAAGAGAGATCTCTGCATTTGTAACTCCCTTTGGGCTTTACGAGTGTAAAGTAATGCCCTTTGGGATGAAAAATGTCGCGTGTACTTTCCAGAGGCTTATGAATAGGGTCATTTGGGGTTTAAAGGGAACTGAAATTTATATCGATGACTTGGTTGTATATAGTGATGATTGGAGTACGCACATGGCAAGATTGCGTATGGTATTTGAGGCCCTTAAATTTGCAGGTTTGGTTATTAATTTAGCAAAATGTGAATTTGGTAAGGCAAAAGTTTGTTATTTGGGTCACGAGGTTGGTTTGGGTCAGGTGGCACCTAAACAAGCCAACCTTGAGGCTATCGTGCATTTAAAGAGGCCGTGCAATGTCAGAAAAGTTCGGCGAGTGCTGGGCATGACTGGTTATTATCGCAGATTCGTGCAAAATTTCTCGGACATTGCTCAGCCACTTACCAAGTTGTTGGAGAAAGGGCAGAAGTTTATGTGGTCTCCTCAGTATGAGGAAGCACTTATTAAACTCAAGATGGTATTAGTATCTAATCCAATATTGACTTCTCCTAATTTCCAGAGACCTTTTATTATTTCAGTGGATGCCAGTGACATAGGTATTGGGGGTGTCCTTTTTCAAAGGAACGATATAGGAGAGGTTCATCCTGTATCGTATTATAGCCGAAAGCTACTGGCCGCCGAGAGAAAATATTCCACCATTGAAAAGGAGGCCCTCGCCTTGGTGCGTACTCTTGTGCATTTTAAGCCTTATGTAACAAATTTTTCTTATCCCATAGAAGTATGGACAGATCAAAATCCACTGGTTTTCATCGAGCGCATGAAAGGCGCCAACCAGAGAATTTTAGGTTGGGCTCTGCAATTGCAAGAATTCTCGCTTGTGATTAAACACGTTAAAGGATCGGAGAATCGAATTCCCGATGCCCTTTCAAGAATATAGATTTGATCACGACTTGGCCCCCCTCCCCTCGCCCTTCTCGTCTCTTCAATTGGTTTGCGTTATTCTTAGAGATGTAAGGATGAGTATGAGTGTGTTTTTCGCTGGGAGTTTGGTTTGTTAGTCATTAGGTTTTCTTAGTGAGGTATTTTATAATTTGTCTGTTTTCTTTTGAACCAAAGTAAAGCCTGTAGTGACCAAAGTGTGGGCGGTCCTACTGTGGTAGTGTCTGTTATGTGTAAACTCAATGTTATTGGCTGAATTTGAGACAGTCAGTGTCTGGTGGTTAATATTTTGTGCTAATTTGACCTTATGGTTTATTTTTCATTTATGTTTTCTCTATTGTTAAGGCTGGTAAATTTTCTTTGTGACAATTCAGTTTTTAAAATTCATTGGTTGTAGTGTTGTTCATGAGAATTCTTATTTCAGGTTTCACCCTGAGACTTTACTTTGTCTTGAGAGTGATGTGTTAATCATTTTCTCTTTACAGATTTCATGTTTTGTATAAAAAAAAAAAAAATATTGGAATTTTTTGTTTTTGTTTTTGGGGAGGAAGGTATTAGAAAGTCTAGATCAGCCTTGTTTTTCTAGGTTTAATTACTAGTTTTTAAGAATCATTTTGTGGCAGAATAGCCTTTGTTTTGTATGAGAATTTGTTTATGTTATCTTTGAAATTTAAGTGTTTAGGTGTAAAGTGCTTAATTTAACAATTCTCAGTGTGGTTAGGCGCCTCCTCCCCGGTTGTTTATATTATCGAACTATCGTTTTAACGATTGTTTTTTTTTTACATACGAGTGTTTATGAACGTGACTTGATGTCTGGACGTTGGTGCTCGGACAAAATTCAGTTCGGGCTTGAGCACTCCCCTGATAACATACCTTGAGCAGCATAGTGATTTGGACTCTGGATGACGATTGTTTGGCAACTTATTTGGACGATTCTTTGAATTACGCTTATGATCCTTGCATTGATCTGTTGTCTGCAGGTGCTCTTGTCACCTGCGACTCGAGCCAGTTCTGCCTTTCCCTGACGAGGAGGACTTCCCAGGGAATTGGTGCACTTACGTCTCCAATCAGCTGCTGTGGTTTTGGGAGCTTGCAAGCTCGCGAGGTGGCCAGTAGGGAGGCTGACGCCAGGTAAGACATAGAGTGTCTGATTTTCGTTTGGGATTGCTTGCCCTTTATGGTTATGCCCTGGCATTCAGGACCTTCCCTGATAGCTGTTATGACAAGTGAATGACGGCCCTAGTTTTGTGTCTCCTCTGATTCATCCACTGAAGTGAGGAGAACTATTTACATCCTTTGCATCATTTGATCTTTTATATATTGTCATATTTAAGACGTGACTACATAATATCTTCCAGTATGTCTATTATAGACAAGGTTTTGTGTGCATTAGTTGTGTGTTGATAGGTAGGATTTATGATGGTTTTTCGTGTTTTATTAACTCCGTCTTCCTTCTTTCTTGTAATTAGTATTAGGGTAATTTTTTGTTCTGGCCAGCCAAATTGTTGGATCCAAGTTTATAATTGATATTTCTCTTGTCTTTGTTATGACTAAGCTTCTTAGTTTTAGGGAATCCAGTGTGATTCAAAGGACTGTTATTTGTCCTTCCTTGTTATTAAATAATGTTATTTGTAGTTTTAACAAAGGTTGATCTAAATTTGGTTATTGTTAAGTATTAAATATTGTTAAGTTTTCTTGAGTGTTTGTTTCCGCTGACCTTTAGCACTGAGTTATATTTATTACTGACAACAATTGTAATAAGAACTCTTATAATAACCCTAAGAGTTATAACATCAATCATTCCAGTTATTCAAATTTTACTAGATTTTTCTTCTCTAATGTTTCTAGGTAATTACTTATTGATAAACTCCGTCAGCTGCATTAGAAGATTTATCAACGATTCAGCTACATAGAGATTTCTTGTAATAAACTATTCGCTCTGTTGTGTTTTAATAAAGCACTTACCTATACAGATCAGTAAACAAAAGTATGCAATGTCAATTTATGAGTAAATAAATGGGTTATCAATATTTTATGGTTACTAAAAGAGAAAGTTTCTTTGATAATTGTTTAAGTTTTATAAGAATAACAATGAATAATTACTTAGCAGAGAAGGCAGGATTTTTAATTACTAATTACTAATCAAATTAAAACTTTCCATAACTTTTAAAAGTATAAAAGTTTATTGAAGTTTTTTCATAGTCTTTTCGTTCTACCAGTAAAGAATTAGATATATTTTTTTCTTTTTCATTGAGTAAATTCACTCCACTCCTTACAAATTTGTCCATTTTCGAGTATAACAACCTCCAGTTTATAAAAATTACCATGCAATCGATGGTATCTTGTTAGTAAGTTCTTAGTAATGTCAAAATGCATGCACAGTATATAGATATCTTAAGTTTCATTATAATAATACAAAAACTAGTTGTTCAGTGCCTAATTTCCTATTGCTATGGGTAGAAGTGACTCTTTAGCTATGGTAAGCAGCTCTTATAGGAGAAGGACACTCAAACATCAAACCATTTTTTTATAGTTTTAGGTAGTGCCATGGCGTCTGTACCAAGGTCTTCCACTGTCTTGGGTTAGAGCTCTCTTGTTTGAAGACCTCAAACATGAATTAAAGATTCTGCTCACAGAGAGAGATAGAGAGAGAGAGAGAGAGAGAGAGAGAGAGAGAGAGAGAGAGAGAGAGAGAGAGAGAGAGAGAGAGAGAGAGAGGGGGGGTCTAATGAAGATGAAGTGTCACGCTTTGAAATATTACCATCATTTTTATATCCTTCTCTTTCTCTTTATTTTCTTGTTCGTATCTTTTTTATATGAATTTTAATTTAAGACCACTTTTTATATTGTTGTTTTTCCCTTCTTTAGTACCTATTGTTTTGGAGGAGAGGGGTCCATTAGAAGTTGGCAGTAAAAGTAGACAGGAAATAGAGAGCAGCAGAATTTTTCAAACTATCATCTATATCATAGGACCCACTTTCATCAAAATAAGCTTTTAACTTGTCCTAATTACTCACATTTTCTCCCTAAGACCTTTATCTTCTCCAGACAATATTCTTTTTGATGGATTACAAGCTTTTCTTCAAAGCAAAAACTTCGTTAATAGAGGTTTTTCAAGGAAGACTCCTCTTTTTTTTCAAAGTAGTCTCCCTATATTTCAAGATAGTCTCAACTTCTTTTAAAGGTAGACTCCTCATTTTTCAATGTATGCTCCTCTTTTAAGATAGACTCCTCTTTTTTCGAGATAGATTCCTCTTTTTTCAAATTAGATGACTCCTTTTCTTCAAGGTAGACTGCTTTTTCCAGGTAGACTCTTTTTTTCAAGGTAGACTCCTCTTGTTTCAGGATAGACTCCTCTTTTTTCCAAGGCAGACTCAATCTTCAAGGTAGACTCCTTTTTTAAAGATATACTCCTCTTTTTCCAGGTAAACTCCTTTTTTCAAGGCACACTTTTCTTTTTTCAAGGTAGACTCCCTTTTTTTTCAAGGTAGACTCCCTTTTTTTTTCAAGGTAGACTTCTGTTTTCTTCAACGTAGACTCTTTTTTGAAGATAGACTCCACTTTTTTCAAAGTAGACTCCTCTTTTTTAGAAGATGTTGACATGATTCTCTCTTCATTGTTACTAATCTTAATATGATTTATATTTTTTACTATTACTTGTCATGTGTGTTGAAATTTTCATGATACAATTTACACCATCTTATACCTTGGACCAGAAACAGACTAAGTTAGAAAAACACTGAGAGGGCAGACCTCCGCTACGACAGCTTATTTCGTTCAACATTTTATTTGATCTTTGACCTAGAACTTTCAGATTTGAATCCCTTCTACGTTTCAACATAACAAGTCATTCCTGGAAGTTTCACTACTCTATGAGTAAGATTGTGGTCAGGAAGTTGTTCAAAACCATACAGACAAACGGACAAACAGGGGGGAAAACATAACCTCCTCCCAGGTTCGTTGGAGGTGGTAAAAAAGACCTTGTAAAACATCAGGAATAGCTCATAACAA
>NC_090756.1:46647976-46652976 GCF_036898095.1 Palaemon carinicauda | reverse complement strand
TGATGAAGAGCGTACCTTTCAGGAAGTGGCGAAAGTGGCAGACAGCTAGGTGTACCACCAGCAATTCGTTGATGAAGGTAGGAGTAGCCGGGTTCCGCCTTCAATAGTATGTTATTTAAGAAGGCCAACAGGGGGAGCAAGCTGTTGTCCACCTGCTCAACTACTGCCTAGTAGCGACATCGCTGGCATCGGTGAAGAGATGTGCTTGTGGCACAGAAAAATTTAGAGTAGCAGTGATTGATAGGGCATTCTTTGTATTTAAAAGGCCGCTTTTTGAAGAGGGTCCCACTCCAGGTCTTTTGACTTGCCCTTGAGGGTGCCGTAGAGATGGGCAAGGGTGGTGACGATGGCTGGCAGGAAACGGTGATAAAAGTTGATCATGCCCAAGAATTCTTCCAGGGGGTGGATTTACTCCTTCATGATTGATGCAGTGCCCTAAGAGGAATACTTAATTTGCGACAAAAGTACACTTGTCGTACTGAACTACGAGCCTGTTTTGTTACAGGTGATCAAGCACGATAAGTAGATGACATAGGTGTTCCTCTTTGGAGGAAAAGATCACAAGTATGACGGCCACGTAACGTACACAGAAGGAAAGGTCCCCTAAATGCCATCCATAAAATGTTGAAAAGTGGTCCCAGCATTATGAAGGTCAAAATAAGAGTAATTGAAGGTGTATGTACTTAACGGGGTGGTGAGGACGATCTCGGGTATGTGTTCTGGGTTCATGGGCACCTGATGATATCCCTTCAAGAGGTTGAGTGAGGAGGAAACCTTGCTTCGTGCAAGTAGGAGGTCACCTTGGTGATGTTTTGGAGAATGTAGTGACCGGTTCTGTCTGGATGTTCAGATACCTGTAATTCCAACATGGATGGAGAGAGCCATCTTTCTTCAGGACAATTTATAAGGATGACGAATATGGGCTTGAGGCCTTTTGGCAAAGGCTCATTTCTTCCATTTCGGTGAACATTTCTTTAGCGGCTCCCAAACGATCCGGTGCCAGATGCCCGAATCTAGGGGACACTGGGGTTCCCGTATCTTGATATAGGGATAAATCACTGTGTTTTGCGGGAACTGTGGGGCGTTTGATGAAGTTTCGGAGGGAAAACTTCCGGTATGACATGAGGAGGTGGGCTTAGACATATGTGGGTGTGCTGATGTTAAGAGAGAGGTTGGAGGGGGATGGTTTGGAGAGGTGTCGAGGAGTACGAATCTGAGTTAACTAACTCGACGGTGAGCGACATCAACCCTGATTTGAAAGAGTGAGAGGAATTCCATACCAAGGATTGGCAATGTGATTTCAGCCACAGAAACGTTCAATTATATTTTGCGCTTCCAGACAATAATGTAAGGGTTTCATAAGAGCGGTTGTGTATCACATATCCATTAGCAGCTACCAGGCAGATGTTGGCAGTTTTAGACAGACTACGTTGTGTCCTGGAGAATGGCCCTGGCAGAAGAAAAAAGCAAGCACTCTTGTCTATAAAAAATCAGACATCCATACCTGTATCTTGTAAAAAGAAAAGATTAGTGACAGGGGAGGCTACCGCTGCAAGTGATGGACTGCTAACAAGTATTTTGGCCACTGACAACCATTCACACAATTTTTTTGTAGCAGCCCGAAATTGGAGTGGTAGTAGTATACCTTCGGCCGATGGACGTCAGTAAGTGGCTGGAGAGGTCATTGGTTGGGGTGTAAGCGACAGGTGGTATATGTGGTTGGTGGACAGCATTGTTGCCTCTCCAGCACGCCATGGGGGTGAGCGTCTGTATTTTGCCATTTTCATATCCATTTATGTTGATATTGAATAGTTGTCCACTTCGCAGGAGCGGAGGTATTGTTGGAGGTCTTGAAGGCCATAAAGTGGCTGTCCATAAGGACATTGGCTTTGGTCATCAGGTCCTTCATCGGCAAATTATCGACATCGGCGATGGTAGCACGTACAGTATCTGGTAGGCACCCTACCCAAATGACATGAAATAGATTCACTTCAAGAGGGGAGCTGTCTGCGGCTGGCTGCAGGAAAGCAATATTGGTCATTTCCTTGAGGGCTAGTAAATCCTTTTGTTCCCTAACGGTTGTGAGAGAGCAGAAAATTTTTCACTATGTGGTCGGCCGGTGATGGCAAGTACTGATCCAGGAGGTATGATTTGAGGTCTTCCAATGTTATGGGTGTGTTCACACAGCCAATTATAGATTTCCGGGTAAGCTTTGGTGCTTGACCAAGCTACGCCCTTTATGCGGAAATGGATAATACGCCCCGGAGCCATGCAAACGTTTTTTCCACTGAGTGTGCGTTTGTATATATATATATATATATATATGTGTGTGTGTGTGTGTGTGTGCGTGTGAGTATGTGTATATATATGTATGTTTATGTATATGTGTGTGTGTGTTTGTATTTGTGTGTGCATTAAGCTCAAAGGGAAATATAGTACTCAGATGGGGAAATTGAAGTAAGTGAGAGTGAATCCTGACTAGTTCCATCTCATCTCTTCAAGAGGACTCTTGAAGATGTAAGACAAAACTAGTCAGGATTCACTCTCATATACTTTTATTTTCTTTAGGTCTTTTGCATATATATATATATATATACATCTATAAAAATATTATATATATATATATATATATATATAATCCTGTTTTCAAGTAATAATATCTATATGCATTCTTAGTTTATTGCATTGCTTTTCAAATGTAATAAACCCAAAACAGAAAAAAAAGCAAGTTAGACATATATGAATCTGTGTTCGACGTACGGCCAGAGAGCCATTACTTCCCAAGTCTGCGAGGAAGGAATTTTCATATCCACATTATGAGAAACTCTCCCTCCCCCATCACTTCCCGGCCAGATTCATGAGGATAAATCAGGACCAGTAAATGCCAGGAGTTCATTTACGGTAATGACTCCATGACTTCCCTCCCCCTAAGGTGAATCCACCAGTTGCAATGCAACGCTTTTTCTGGGAGACTGAAATTATGTTTTTTTTTATAGATAGTGCTTTTACAAAATATTTTTCTCCTAATGGTCACATATAAATTAATGATTTTGCAGAAAACAAAATTATTATCAGTTATGAAGTACCCGGTGAAGCTAGTTTTGAGCTGTCTGTAAGGTTGAGAAACGATGGATTGACGAACTTAGAGAATTTGAGCGTATAGATTTGCAAGAAAGAGCATAAACTGACGCAAATGAAAGGACATGTCTGAGATCTTCGCCCTCCGGTGGAGTAGAAACGGTTGATGAATATAGTGAGGATGCGTATATATATATATATATATATATACTGACAATTTCCTGCGTGTATTGCAGGCCAAAGATGATGCAATTACAATGGCATTGGATAATGATGTAGACCTAGGGCAGGTGACAACATAGCGTCAGCTGGTGAACACCTTGGGATGGGAAGTGCCTTTTAGAATGCAGTTTGACTCCTTTATTAAGTCAATGGCAACTACATACTTTTGTCACCCATTTTACAGAATAATAATTTTGAAATAGTAAGAAAACCTGGACACAAACTGTATTTCAAATATATAACAAACTAAGGCAGAGGACTCCTTAGCTAAGGGTTGTAAATCTGTTTGTGTGAGGAAGTGTAGCTATATGAAAGATATCCCTCCTTACTAAGACCAATGCCACTCAGCTTGTGATGCACATGTATATCATATACTCTCATACATTGTAATGCGATCTCTCTCTCTCTCTCTCTCTCTCTCTCTCTCTCTCTCTTTTGCCCTGGTAATAAAAAGTTTAACCTTGCCATTGCTTGTTTCACATTGTTTAAGTTTCTAAGCCCTCGTTTCCCTCAACCGTTTGTATATAAGCTTGTTATGTCACGTTAATAAACCAGCCTTGTCCCATGCAATCTTTCGGTTAAGACGTAGTCGCTGCTCGCTTCAAGTTTCACTCTGTCATCAAGCTGATCGAGAGTACCAGTTCTTCTTGAATAACTCCATCAACACAAACCATTTTCATCACGAAAACAACTGGCGCCAAAGGGGATATTCAAACACATATCTCGTCTTTCCTGTTCTTGCAGTCTTTCGTTGTCCGAACTATCCCGAGTCGAGGATTTTTGCGAGCAATAAAGACGTAAGTCACACATAATTGACGTTTGAAATGACGCTATGAATCTCGATCCAGACAGCCACGAGTCGTCCTCGGGGAACTGAAAAGGATTTTCCGTCTAATGAAGGACAGGTTAGGAAAAATTTCAATCAATATTCGGTTTGACTGTAGTTTTTATTCTATAAATCATACGGTGGAGAGAGAGAGAGAGAGAGAGAGAGAGAGAGAGAGAGAGAGAGAGAGAGAGAGAGGTGTGTGTTATGTATGGAGAAAATTAAGTTTCCTTTTGTAGAATACAGTAATTCGAAACTTGTATTAAAATTCCTATATGCATATTATTTGTATGTTCCAAACAGAATTAAGAAATATAAGAAGTAAACAATCATAAAATACCAATATCTTTTGTTGGTAAATCAAACAAGAGAAACGTCATGCGATGTAACAAGAAAAGTGACTATAATTCTTCGCCTATTGCTTTCATCTGCGTCTCTCTCTCTCTCTCTCTCTCTCTCTCTCTCTCTCTCTCTCTCTCTCAATAAAAACACAATTCTACCATCGACTGTCTTTTCTTCCCTAATCGACACTGACCACCCCCGGATACTGGCCTAGCCGTCCGTGGTAATCCTTGTTAATCCTGGATAATCCGTAGTATTACCGGGTTCGGCGTGACATTAGCAAACGACGTCGCCAAAGGCATTTCTAAAATGAGAATAAAAGATGAACTTGTGTGAGTAATTCAAAGCTACATAATATGGAAAACATTCTTGCGTGAAAATTGGTAAATTGTCTTGCTAAGGACTCCAATGAAATACACTCGCAAAATTTTGTAAGAAAACCGAGAAGTTTGTGCAACGGTATTTCTGTTAGAATACACAAATCACATCTAAGACAGGGAATATACCCCTTGCTAACTAATTCCTTTATTTT
>NC_090756.1:46635476-46642976 GCF_036898095.1 Palaemon carinicauda | reverse complement strand
AATATGAATAAGCTTTTATAGCAAAGTTAATCGAAATATACTTATTTTTTTTTATTTGAATGTTGTTACCGTTCTTGAAATATTTTATTGTTTGATCGTTGTAACTCTTCTAAAGATGCTTTTTGTATTTTTTTTTTTTTCATCACTTTTCATATATAGTTTTATTATTTCCTTATCTCCTTTCCACACTGGGCTATTTTTCCCTGTTGGAACCCTTGGGCATATGAGATCTTGCTTCCCCTACTAGTTTTGTAGCTTAGGTAGTAATATAAGAGTAACTAAACAACAACAACAACAACATCAACAACAATAATAATAAAGACAACAATAACAACAACATCAACAACAACAACAATAATACTAAAGACAACAAGAACCACAGCAATAACAATAATAATAATAATAATAATAAAAATAATAAATAATAATAATAAACTGAAAAAAAATGCAGAGTAACGTATTGAATAACAAATCCCCTCCAAGTCTTTCTTCAGAAACCGTAAGTGCCAAACTGAAAAGCTATTCATTGATGCATAACAACAGCTGAGTTCCACCCTACCACCACCTGACTTCCTCCCCCATCCCCTCCCCCACACTCAATGATCCCTACCCGACCCCCTTCCAACCCCTTTCCGCCAGCAGTACCTCCCAACTCCAGAGTCAGCTCTACTTCAACACAAATGGATTTCCATAACAGGTTCAACAAATTCCACTTAATCTTTCTGGATAAGTAAATTTCAGGGGCAAGAAACAAATTTTGAATTGCATTTAAAAAGGAATAGAAAAATCAAACTAATAGAGGAATTACAAAATGTTGTATGAAAAATTTAATTTTAAATTGTGAGTAGTTATTTAAATAAAAAAAGAACACACACACACCACACACACACACACATATATATATATATATATATATATATTCCAGTCACGCGTAATGGCAACTATAAGAAGAACAATAATCTCCCACAAAAGTGTCTAAACAAGCGTGTCTTAGTTAGAAGACGGGGAGGGAGGGGGGTGGAAAGGGTTGAATCTGTGTATATGTGCTTATTTCTATCCAAATATCTATACGTCATTTTGACGGGTCGCTTAAACTATCCAGTAATAAAAGTGAGTCCGAAGTATTACAGAGAGAAAATTAACGGGAAGAGAGGAATGTAATTTTGGACAGACAAATAGTGACAGATGATCTTCCCTTAAAAGACGACGATATTTCTATACACTTCCTAATCACAGGATCTGTCTTATATTTTACTAATTGGTCCAATTGCATTTTTTCCCAACATTCATTCACGTTTACTGGATTTATTAAATTGAGAGAATAGTTAATTGAATTTATTATGAAGTAATTTATTTCCAAAGAGATCAAGTGGGTTTTTTACCAAAGAAAAAATCAGTAAAATCTAATGATAAAATTCAACATTTCACGTAATTTCAGAAGAGACCAAAATTGGGCTCGTTGGCAAAGCCTCTTCGCTCCGACTAATTGCCTAACACATCTGTAGTTCTGGGCTCTCTCTCTCTCTCTCTCTCTCCTCTCTCTCTCTCTCTCTCTCTCTCTCTCTCATCTTCAATCTAAGCCTACATTCTTAGTATTTTTCCTTTCTTACAACCTTAGTCTTTTGGAAATTGGAATATTAGCTTAATCACATTTAAAATATTAGATTTGATTATTTTCAGCATTTAACTACTTCCACAGTAATTCTTATACTTTTTTTTAAAACTGATTAATTAATTCCAAGAATTATTGAATATCCTAATGTGGGGTTATTATTATTATTATTATTATTATTATTATTATTATTATTATTATTATTATTTTATTATTATTATTATTATTATTATTATTATTATTATTATTATTATTATTTCAACCTTACTTTATTCCATCCCTCAACCTTAATTCTAGCAGCAGATATTGAGCTAAACTCTTTACAACTTGGTTCCTATAATGTGAATGGACAAATCCGGTTATCAAGAAGAATAGTCTTCAGAATCTCATCTTTTTATAACATTCATTTCAACTGCTTAGGAAACTTCCTTGAAATAAATCAATCAGTGAATAATGAAGGACTTGTGAATAACGATGCTCATTTAATGGAAAAGTAATATTTTCATTCCATAATTAATGGATTCCTGGAACGATTCCTGGAATGATTCGTCCTCATTGTTCGCAGGAATGGTAATTCTAATATTCTTATTCCCATTATCTCTGGTTCGGATTAGCCTGTTATTCCTAATTTAATTATTACAATTCATATGAAAATAGAGATGAAAAAATGACCAGAAATTAATAAAAAATAATATAGGAAAAAGGAAGGTTGAAATAGAGAAAACAGGAGAAATTGTACAGATCAGAGAAACAGAAATTTGTGATTCAAGAAAATCTTGATATTAAATTGATTTTACTATTCATTTGAAACTAAATCTAGATAAAAGACAAGAATTGGGTGAAAAAAAAAGAACATAAATTTTATTGGTCAATGAACAGAAATTTGAGACATCACAAATGAAATCTTTAATCTAACATTTCAAGCGTCCCTCGTCCTTTGTATCTTAGGTCTGTATAAGATTAAATCTTCAAGAGAATTAGGTCTTTGACGGAAACCATATGCTCTTAAGAGCACAGGATTCCCCTGACGTCCTTTGAGTGATTGATGGGATGAGATCCAAGTGGATGGAATCGAGTCTTTACGACAATGTCCCCTCGCGATCTCATATCCATTTACTGTTTTTCTCGTCTTTAATTTTGGAACCTGCTGATAGAAAAGATTTTTTTTTCTTTTTTTTTAATCGGAACGGGAAATAAAGAAAGCAGCATGTAAGGTATTGAAGCAAATTCAGTGCGGGTGAATGGGCGATAGATTTTCTATGGAGACGGCAAACCTTGTTTACATAAAATGGAATCGTATGAAAAAAATGCATTGTTTATATGGCTGTTTGATATTTGTTTACGAAAGGTGGGAATACGAGGTTTATAGAAATGATTTAGTGGCAACTTACCTTTTAGTGATGAGAAGTGATTGATGCTTAATATTAGTTATTCTATCGTGCAGGAGAAAGTCTGTACAGGATCATGAAATAGTTTGAAAGAGGAACATTAACAAAGTTAGAAAAACGATGAAACGTCATTACAAATATATGATAAAGAGATATGCATAGCATAATTAGGAGTATAGTTTGTTTAATAACAAATTAAGTTGCGCATTACATAATTCAAATGAAATGAGGGTTAGAGACAAAATGCGAATGACCTGTGGTTTGCAAGTATGGCTTCGGGATCATGAAAATCATCAAGATAATATTTCATGAGGCAAGAAAACTAGAATATTGGGAAAGATGGATCCAACCTTTTGAGTAAGATCTGACTGCATCACTAGAATTGGTATGGGGAAGATAATGTTTTTAAATAGGGCGAATGATTTGTAGGAAAACAGAAAATGCAGATCAGATGGAGTGGCTGGGCGTTGACCTTCAAAAAGTGGTTGTGAGGTCAAGTGAGGAACAGAGTTGATTGAATCAGAAAATTGACCAGATTATGGGGGAGACTTTGATGTCTGGTAAAAGAAGAATTAAAGAATGTGAAATATATCTTTTCTGAGAATTTTTTTATTTTTGAAATATTCGTATTTTTATATAATTTCTCAGCCTCTAATTAGTTTCATCTTTTTAGATATCTAAAAAACCACTCCAAAACTCCAATGCTGTCTTCAGTCATCTATTTCAAATGCTTCTTTTTACAGCATTTTCTCTTTTATGTTTCTATTGGAAATCTTATTTCAGATAACAGCATTTTCTAATAGTCCTTCCGCTAGGTTGATTTATATAGTCCATAAAAATTTGATAAAAATCTCCATTTTTAATGGTGGTTAATAAATTTCCCTAAATACAGCCTTTCTTACATAATACTTTTCTAATTTAACTTTCTGGAAAACCATTAACTTTTCCACATCAAATGTTAATAACAGAATTCATAGCTTGTGATTATGTCTCTTATGATCTTTGATAGATGTTAATTATATTTGACATTTAAACGTTTTGTCAGATATATTTGAGTAATTAACAGGTTGGGTTAACAACCCTTACAAAATATATTTACATTTCATGTCATCAGAATAATGAAATGTATAGTTATTTAAACCTGAAGTCAGAGAGAGAGAGAGAGAGAGAGAGAGAGAGAGAGAGAGAGAGAGAGATTATTAGATTAGATAACAAGATAGGTAAAAAAACAACCCCAATTATATCTGCAACTAATCACCTTGGAATAAACCAATTAAGGGATGATTTAGACCAAATGGTACCCACTTCAATGAAACATTAGGATACAAGAGATTTCTGTGTAAGAGAGATATAGGATATTATTTTACGTCTCCTTTTTACTGGATCTTGATATCATAAGAGTCAGATGAGGATAAAAATTATGACCAAATTCCTTATTTTCTAAGAAGATAACAATAATTTATTTGAATTGTATAATTTGGAGGTAATGATATTCTTTAAAAAAGAAAATTTTCAATCAAGTCTTAGATTGGAAATATGTTTGATGTAATTATTATTATTATTATTATTATTATTATTATTATTATTATTATTATTATTATTATTATTATTATTATTATTATTATATTATTATTCCCATAGTAAAAGCGAATGCAAAGAGCAGATGTCTAAAGGCTAATAAAGGAAAAATATAATAAAGAGAAAGATATAGAATATGAATATATAATATATACATGAAAAAAATATTCTTAAAGGTGTTAACCTTATATAATACGTTTACGACTCCCTGCAAATAGTGTACGAAAACGTGTAAAGTTGCAACTGACCGTAAAAGAGGAGAAACCAGATCTTGTAGGAAATTGCAATAAATGGGAGAGGAAAAGATTTGCCAGATTTGGTTTAGTTCTAAGACCTTTTTGTTAATTTCTCTAAGGTTACTAGATGTAAAAAATTATATAGCTTTCTTTTTTAGGAGAGAGAGAGAGAGAGAGAGAGAGAGAGGAGAGAGAGAGAGAGGAGAGTGAGTTCTTATTATTATAATTTGAATCGAGAAATCTATTTCGAGAGGAGGCGAGGGTTGGATCCTCTCTCTCTCTCTCTCTCTCTCTCTCTCTCTCTCTCTCTCTCTAGTTCTTATTATTATAATTTGAATCGAGAAAATCTTTATTTCGAGAGGAGGAGAGGGATAGATTCTCTCTCTCTCTCTCTCTCTCTCTCTCTCTCTCTCTCTCTCTCTCATTAAAGCATTCATGAATTTCCCCCCCAAATTGAAATGTTTTAGGGTTGATTAGTTCTGCCAAACCTTCATTATAATATGATATCCAAGTTGAATTCAATTTATTTCCTATTACTGTAATGTGATATTCAAGGAATATTCTTCATTAATCATAGATATAATGACAAGTTTTTTATCATAAATCCCAAGGAAAGTAACGATGAAAATTTCCACCCTCTTTAAAACATTTAGAGACCCTCATCTCACTCCTTATTTCTTTCAGTGGCTTTCTTACAAGAAACGGCCATTAGAGAAACGCTAAGATTTTATTCCTCTTGTTGCAAGGAATTGAAACTCCGTTCAGGTGAACAGTTTTGCTTTTGTTGTGTTAAATAGAATGTGAAAAATTGTGTTGGGAATTTAATTTGATTTCTTATGAATTATTACAAGAACGAAAAGGAATAGTAAACTAGAATCGAAAAATGAAGGAGACTAGCAAGAAGTGAAAATAAGAAAGATTTAGATCTTGTCAGAAAATTTTGAGGCAACTTCTATCATTGAAGAGGAAATGTTGAAAGTTTAAGAGAATATGTCAAGAAATTTAAAGTAAAGAATGATAGGAATGACTTTAGGTATTCAAGTCATAATTAACCCTAAAAAAAATATCTGGTAAACAGGTGTAATAGACCTTGAATCACTTCTGACTTTTGCATTTGTTTAAGACTTTATGATATTTTTTAAAATACGGAGACACAGAATATTCTTATTATAGAAATCTGAAATTCCTCTGCATTTGTGAAATCCCTGTTATAGAGAGTATTATCTATCAAGAATTCTTTTAAAAATTACGTAGTTCAAGGAAAAGCTCAAATCATTCCAGCATTGTTCCAGTCCGTTCAAAACCCAAAGGCATCCATATCTTAGCGCGTTGCCTTATTTAAGACTAAAATAGAAATTTGCTCACGGACAAAATTGAAATTCTCCCATTGCAATTTGTGGCAGGTTTTGTTTCCTGAAGGACATTTTACTTCTTAAGAAAAAGAACAGTTTTGGATATGGAGATCTGTCATATACATAACAATGACTCTCCACCAAAAGGATTCCATTGACTTTCAAGTTTTTTCCTCATAAGGACTTTTGTGCATTCTCATGGAAATTACCAATGAACTGAATCCTAAAACAGAGAGTAATGGCAGATACCAATTATGAGCAGTGGCAGAGAGTAATGGCAGATACCAATAGTGAGCAGTAAAGTACAGTAAAGATATCAGTACAGATTTTGATGGTGACAATAGACTACTATGTCTGTGTACATTTTCCTTCTTCAATATGAGGTTATGAAACAGCAGAGAAATGGAATTCAATGAATCAGGGAGTATCATCGTAGAGTAAATGGTCGGGGAAGATGTAAAGAAACATTTATGTGTTTGTTTACTTACGATTTACCGTAAATAATCGAGTAATTTGATTTAAATAAGATTTGGATGTTATCATGTCAAAAATAGAAGTTATTTTTCTCGTATTTCTGATGGATTACTCGGGAACAAGTAAAATGAAATCAAGTAGTAAATATGCTTCGCTGAGTAGTCTTTTCATATTATTATTATTATTATTATTATTATTATTATTATTATTATTATTAATATTATTATTATTATTATTATTATTATTATTATTATTATAAATGAAAATAATAGATTTAAGTCCTATCGTATTTTTATTATTATTGTTATTATTATTGAGTTAAAAGTAATGGCTGCATCGGCAGAGTTTATTTTCTTATCCAATTTTTCTATTTTCCGGATAATTCCTCTTCTCTAGAGCGCTGCAATCAGCCAGCAGACTTGAAAAATTCATCAGTCGGGTGAATGACAAAATCGGGAAGACTTTTCAAGTATATTCTCACAAAATACAAGTAAAACTTTTGGTACAAAATAGTAAAAACTACGACGCGTTTCGAGGATAAGTCCGATCAGGATTACAAGTGAAAGGGCTGGAATTTTCATTGGTTTTCATTGGTTGATCGGAGCTGATATGGTATGGTGTCTGGTGTACGATGATCTCGGCCGGAAATACCAGTCTGTGACCGTCATCGGGGGACCTGAGTTTTGATTGGCTGAGGCGCGCTCTGAGCCAGCCAGGCTGCTCTCCCGCTCAGAAAAGTGTCCCACGTGGCTGAGATCATATCCTACTTCGGCGTCAAAATTCGGGGTATTTTCGTGGTTGGTAGTGTCTTCATTAGGTCCTCCTTGATGGGGGTTTTTTGATGTATCAATACGACGGCT
>NC_090756.1:46625476-46630476 GCF_036898095.1 Palaemon carinicauda | reverse complement strand
CAAGGTCAGTCTCTCCATTGTCGTGCTTGTCAGTACAATTTCACTGCCCCATGCCTCTAGCAATTATGAATCACATTTAAACCTTTAATTAATTAGTTATGTCATAATAACTATCATCTAAGACTTTTCAAAGTTTCATCTGTGGTTTAACAACATATCCTGTAGTTATGGAGGATTTTAACTACAACTTGAGGATAGCAAGTAATTTTCCAAACGGCTGAAGGTATAATTTCAGCTCCAAAAGTCTTCCCTTTTACTTTGTGGTTAATTGAATACTTAGTTTGTAATGCACATTAATTTCATATACGATCATACATTGGGATGTGATTGTTCTCTCTCTCTCTCTCTCTCTCTCTCTCTCTCTCCTCTCTCTCTCTCTCTCTCTCTCTCTCTCCTCTCTCTTATTAGAAAAAAACTTTATTAAGCCTGTCATTGCATGTTGCATATGGTTAAAGTTTTTTATGGCATTCTTATCCTCAACCGTTTCTATATAAGCTTGTAATGTCCAGCCTGTCTTTCTGGCAAGACCTAGTCGCACCTCCCCACAGGTTTCCTGATACATATCGTAACAAGAAAACAGTATTAAATATTAGTTTTATGATACTGTTTCTGAGTGGTGATTCCATAGCGTGGTGATAGGTTTTGTGTATGCCCATGCTCAGTAAAGCTTTAAGAGTCACGGCCACCCATACTAGGTTGGTTTGCTGTGAGATATCAGAGTAAAGTTCCTAACCATCACCAATCCGCAGTGGCCTGCGCGGTGATGAAAACTGGCCGAACCCCACCCATGAAAAGACATGTTTAAAGGCTTAAAGGTTTAAAGGCAGCTCATGAAACAGGATAATGCCCTAGAGACAGACTTTATATCCATGCGATCAGCACCCATGCCCCCTCTGCACCCAAGCTAGGACCACAGAGGGTCAGGCAATGGCTGCTGATGACTCACGAGATTAGACCTACAGGCTCTCCAGAAAGCCCCGTCCTTACTTCACAATGATGAGGAAGTTGCAGCAACCAAAATGAACTAACAAGTTTGAGCGGGACTCGAACACCAGTCCTGGCGTTAATCAGTCAGGGACTATACCACATCTGCCACCATTGACGCCTTTGTCCTATAGTGGAATAGAAATGGCAGTATTTGTTGTTGGTACTGTTGTTATTGTTGTTGTTGTTTTTTGGTTGCTGTTGTTGTTGTTTTTGTTGCTGTTGTTGTTGTTGTTGTATTATATCAATATCCATAAACTTTTATCATATACTAACGACTTCATTTCTGATCTTCCCAGTATTAGATTAACATCGTTATGATTGATATCATTCGTCACTTAATTCAGAGAAATGCAGGCAAAAGACTTTTGCTTTATTCTGTACCTTGATATGGAAATAAATGTTTGAAATAAAGGACTAAAATTGAGGGTTGTAGTGGCCTATTGCTTGGTGATCGATGGACTGGGGTTTGAGTTCAACTTAAACTCGTTAGTTCCTTTAGTGTCTGCAACCTCGCCCTTCTTGTGAGCTAAGAAGGAGTTTGCGTGAACATATAGGTCTAGCTGCTGAGTCACCAGCAGCCATTGCCTGGCCCTTCCTTATCCTAGATTGGGTAAAGATGGGACTTGGGTGCTGATCAAATGTATATATAATCAGTCTTTAGGACTTTGTACTACTTGCTAGTGTGATGTCACTGTCCATTCTCTCTGGCATTCATGAGGGACATTCAAACATCTGAACTAGTTAGTAATTATCCAAACGGCTGCCAATATCATTTTAATTCCAAAAGTCTTCCCTTTTACCATATGGGTAATTGAATACTTATTTGTTTGTAATGCACGTGAATATCATACATTGTCATGTAATTGCTCTCTCTCTCTCTCTCTCTCTCTCTCTCTCTCTCTCTCTCTCTCTCTCTCTCTCTGTTTAAGCTGGCCATTGCATGCTTCATACTGTTAAAGTTTGTATGCTATTATTATCCTCAACGGTTTGTATATAAGCTTGTGTGTCTCGTTAATAAAGCAGTCATGTCCAGCCCGTCTATCTGGCAAGACATAGTCGCAGTTTCCACAGGTTTTATTATATATATCCTAACAAGAAAACCGTATTGAATATCAGTCTTATTACAGTGTTTCTGAGTGGGGATATCTTAGCATGGTAATAGAGTTTGTGTACTAGTCTGAAAATTAATATATATATCAAGAAATCTTATTTAGTCATAATCTTCTCTTTCATTTCATCTTAACACAGTCTAAAATAGTTTTGGGTCTCTCTCTCTCTCTCTCTCCTCTCTCTCTCTCTCTCGTCTCTCTCTCTCTCTCTCTATATATATATATATATATATATATATATATATATATATATATATATATATATTATATATATATATATATATATATATATGTATATATATATATATATATATATATATATATATATATATATATATATATATATATATATATATATATATATATATACAGTATTTATATATATACATATATATATATATATATATATATATATATATATATATATATATATATATATAGTAATATATATATATATATATATATATATATATATATACATATATATATTAGATTTGTTTGCTGTGAGCGATCTGACTAAAGTTTCTTGCCGTCACACTTCTTAGTGACCAGCCTGGTGATAAAAACTGACCAAACCCCAGGCATGAATATAGACATGTCTGAGTCCTTTGTCCTGCTTTGATTTGTTGTTGTTGTTGTTGCTGTTGTTGTTGTTTTATGATATAAATATAAAACCACTTAATATATACAAACGGTGTCATTTCTGATCTTTCCAGTATTAGATTAACCACATTATGGTTAATTAATAAATATCCTCATAACATTCAACAACTCTCTGATCACCTAATTCACCCAGTTATCTTAAATAAATTATTTCAAATATTAAAACATTGGATACATATCTACAATTCCTTTAGAAAGAAAATTGAATTGAGTTACAAAAATAAATCAGTATTTGGGATTGTCTCAGAATCTATATATAAGAAAAATTCTAATTCCAATTTCGAAGCAAAATAGAAATAATAGAAAGATGTTCCATGTTGCATCGTCTGCAACCTGAGAATAATTAGAACGCCACTTACTTAATGAGATTGGGTTTGCGTGTATATATATATATATATATATATATATATATATATATATATATATATATATATATATATATATATATATATATATATATATATACTGGTAGTAGGTAGTAGGTTGGCCAGGGCACCAGCCGCCCGTTGAGATACTACCACTAGAGAGGTATTGGATTCTTTGACTGGCAAAACAGTAATGCATTGGATCCCTCTTTGTGGTTACGGCTTATTTTTTCTATGACTACGCTTACACATAGTAGTCTGGCCTATTCTCTAATTATTCTCGTCTTTCCTGATACACCTGACAACAATGAGATACTAAACACTTCTTCACCTAAGGGGTTGATTACTGTATTGCAATTTGTTCAGTGTCCTTTCTTCTTGGTAAGGGTAAAAGAGAGACTTTAACTATGGTAAAGAGCTCTTCTAGGAGAAGGACACTCCAAAATTAAACCATTGTTCTCTAGTCTTGGGTAGTGCCATAGCCTCTGTACCATGGTCTTCCACTGTCTTGTATTAGAGTTCTCTTGCTTGAGGGTACACTCGGGCATACTATTCTGTCTTTTATTTTTTCTTCCTCTTGTTTTTTTGAAATGGTGTGTTGGGCAGGCTTAATAGAAGGGCCATGGATGCCTGGTGGTTTATCAAGAAGTTGTCTCTTCCTTTTCTGATTCTTTTTCTTCTCAAAACCATCTTTACTGTCCTCCCCTTCAGTTGAAGTGGCTATCTTGGAGGGTATTTAGCCTTGCATGGTGTATCCACTCCTCCATGTTGACCAGTTTTTCCGACTTTTTACTGTAGTCTATGGGTTTCATCAATCACTTTATTTATAATTCTGTACATATGGTTTTTGTTATAATTCTTGTTAATCAAGTTTTTAAGTATGATGTCTCTTTTTTATTTCTATTAATTCTTATGCTGTCTGGAGACATTGAACGAAATCTGGGACCATTACGTCCTAGATTTCGTCAATGTCGTCTACTGTATTGCAATATTTGTGGGTTTCATTCAATATTCAATGCATTACAGTTTTGTACACACAATATGATATCTTTTGTGCTCTGAATATGAGGGACTTATCTGAACTCTTATAACTGGATTTCAGAAGCCAATAATTTTGAAACAGGATACCATCCCTAGGGCCAGGGGAATAGCGGTGTATATTAGGACAGAGTACCCTGCTTCTCATAAGTCCTACTATGAATGTGGATGTCATGAGATTCAGGTAATATAAGTTTATGGCAGGCATAATGACTTTTATTTGTGTTTGATCTACCGGAATACAGACATGGATGATTCTATCTTCGATTGTCTTCTTACCATTATGGTTAAGATAGAAGATGATAGAAAGGCTTCTTTTGTCTTTGTTGGTGATTTTAATGCTCACCATAGGGAGTGGTTTAAGTTCTGTCTCTCCTACCGATCGCCATGGCTTAAGAGCTTTAGACTTTGCCTCTGAATCAGGCTGTGAGCAAATCATAAATGAAGCTACTCACAGGTCTGGTGATTGCTTGGACCTCGTATACACTGACTCCCCTGGCGTTATAACTAGTAAGGTTGGTTCTCCAGTCGGGACATCTGATCATGCCTTGATTTCATTAGTAGTGAAGACTGGGAAGCCTGCCCTTGATATATGATACTCTTGTAAAATTTATATGAAATCCCAATCAGACTGTAATGGGATTTTGCATGATCTTTTGTGCTTGAATTGGTCACAATTGTATAGTAGTGTAGATCCTGTTGTCCCTTTGAATGAAAATCTAGTCAACATAATTGATAGGCGTATCCCTTCTCATGTGCTAAGGTACAGAATGAAAGACAAACCATGGTTCAATGGTGATTGTAGACCTGCTTATTTGGAGAAGCAGGAGGCCTATCA
>NC_090756.1:46607195-46617195 GCF_036898095.1 Palaemon carinicauda | reverse complement strand
TGTCAACAGTAGTTAGAGAACGAAGAAAAAATCAGATAAAAATCAAAGTAAAATAGGTAACATAAACAACAGATAAATTATACTGTGAGACTCGTGTGATTCTGCTCAACAAAGTAATGTTTTGAATGTGGAGGATTTTGTGCAAAGAAGTGCATATAATAGTAAGTATGATTGTAAACTTGTTCAACTAGAGAAGGCATCTATAGTGATTTTTCAAGTAATAGATTGTAAAGTAGATATTAATGGACACCATAATTATTCTAAGAAGGTGATATCTGGTGTTTCACAAGGTAGTGTTTGAGTCCATTAATTTTTATCACCTCTGTATAATAAAGTTATATATGTGTGTATGTGTGTGTGTGTCCTGATATGCTCAGCGGCATTGCCTGACGTATGGCTGCTCAAAATCCTCTCTGTCCCTCGGGTGAGAGGAGAGGGAGTAGTCATACCCTATAGAGAGGGGGATACCCCGTGAGGTACACTCATAAACCACAATATTCCACAAATTGCTGGAACTGCCCTTTTTTAGCTAGGAAACGGGTAGAAGGTGGAGAGGGTTAAATTAATGGGTGTCGGCATATCTATGTAAATATGGGAAAGGGGGAGAGGGTAGGAAGTATTGAATGAGTGTGTGAGTGTGTGTGCATATCTATGTAAATACATCAGTTTTTACGTCTCATGCACACGAGTGCTGTATATTAGCCTTGAAAACGAGCTTGTTGCTTATGTAAATGATGCTACTCTCTTTGCATCAATTTTATCTTCAAATATAGATGCCTAGTTGCTGGAGATCTAGTTTGAATTGGTGAAATGTTGCCAACCATGGTGGATGTGGATGGAGGACAGGGGCTCGTCTGCGTACAGATCTTTGCATTGACAATGTCTCTTTAACAATGCACAAGAAAATAGGCATATTGTATGTAGTAAGTTTTTTTATAAGATTTTTGGAGATAAATCTAACTTTTCTTTCTATCATGTCTTGTCTTGAGCCCGCGGACTCCAATCCTAATTTTCTTGGACATAAACTTTCTGTCTATTTAATTCTTTATCCCTAATGTGGCTATTAATCTCTGGCACCTTCATTCAGTCAGATCTGTGTGCATTTAGCATTCAAGTCTTCATAATTCTTACCATCCTTTGCATTCAGATCTTCCGATACTGTAACTTCATGTACAAAGTAGTAGGTATGCAGTTCATTCTGATAGTCTTTCCTTTTCCATCATATGGTTGATACTGAAGTATATTTAACTTTAGTTATCTTTCTGGTGTAATTTATGGTGGGTTAATATATGAAATCATCTTTGCAAAAGGCAAAAAACTTTTCCACTTTCATTCTCTATTCTCATGATAGTTTAAATTTAAAGAATAATTTATCCTTCTCTCAGACAATTGCCTGATTAACTCATACTACATAGTATCTATATAATAAATGCACAATACATTAAAAAGAATCTGTATCGAATATGATTCAAATAAGATTATGAGTAAGACACTGGACATGTATAGCATTTTCTGATGTAATTAAAATTTTGTTGAGGAGACCCACTTTTGACTTTGTAAAAAATAGATCCAAGTAAAATAAAAAAGGTGAAAAGAAATTGCTAATATTAATCATTAATTATTACAATACCTATTATTATTATTATTATTATTATTATTATTATTATTATTATTATTATTATTAACATACTACTACTACTACTACTACTACTACTACTACTACTACTACTACTACTACTACTACTTTTCACTGAATAAAGTGGAAACGAAATGAAAAATATTTTCTTATTAAAAACATGTGAAAGACTCCATGTAAAAATTTGCTTTGGAAACATAACGACAGATGTCGAAATTTTCCGAATTAATTTCGCCATTGAGATTTCATCCGATTTTCCAATATTGTTCTTGATTAGTTTTGCAATTCGAAGATGAGCCATATCCAAAAATAGTAATCTAAATTACTCAGTTTTCTTGAAAATAGGATTTTGGTTAAAGAAATTGAGCTATATCCAAAAAACGTTATGTAAATTACTTACATATATATATATATATATATATATATATATATATATATATATATATATATATATATATACATATACACACACATATGTATATATATATATATATATATATATATATATATATATATATATATATATATATATATATATATATATATATATATGATGAGAGGGGATTATGTGTGCGTGTGTGTCTATCTAACCATTTAGCTATCATTTTTGACAGATTGCGTATACTAGTTCCTTAATAAATGGCTTATTTTTTACAGCGAAAATAATAAGATTATTCCTTTCATGGAAATTGAATCATAATCTCTCTCTCTCTCTCTCTCTCTCTCTCTCTCTCTCTCTCTCTCTCTCTCTCTCTCTCTCTCTCTCACAAATGAGTGTCTAAATTTTTTACCCTTTATTAGCAATCGGAAAGCGTTAAAAGCAAATCAACACATCTTCTGGTTAACGATTTTAGTCTTTTGCAAAATCTAAGAATTCGTTGGTTTTATGATGTCTAAGAAAAGGTGAACTTCCGAAAGAAAATTTAGCTGTTCACTAGTTAGCCCTTTTTACTTGTTTAAAAGCGTCCATATATGAGAGCAAATTGATAAAATGTTCTTGTACCAATAAGATATTCATATATTCTACATGCGAAAGACTTTAGGCAATGAAACCTGGAAAACAGTTTTGGAATATCTTAGCAAGTTTGTATATGTCAAACGAATTTAAAATAAGGGAAAATAGCTGCTATTTGAATTGATGATATAAATGGGCCTTTTGAGAATCTAGGACAATGTAAATGTTCCTATTTTCCTTTTACGAAGCTTTTTCATTATCTTTGGGGAAACTTTTTCTGATTGAAAAGTTTCTTTTCAGATGACAGATTCTCGTCGTAAAGGGGGAAAATATAGTTTGTACCCATACCAAAAACATGTTCATTACAGTTAACGACCATAGAGATTATTTAGTTAAGAAAGGTTGAGTTCGATTATTATAATTATTATTATTATTATTATTATTATTATTATTATTATTATTATTATTATTATTATTATTATTATTATTATTAGGTAAGCTACAACGTTAGTTAGAAAAGTGGGGCTCTGACAAGGTAAAATAGTGCAGTGAGGAAAGGAAACGAAGAAATAAATAAACTACAAGTGGAGTAATGAAATATTTTCAGAGCAAGTAACAAATGCTAAAATAGATCTTTCATATATAAACTATAAAATCTATAAAACTTTTATTGCATTTCGGATTTTTTTCTGTTATTTTCAAACATTGCTCTTCCAACCTTTATTTAGAAATTTGTTTGTTCTGTCTGAGGTAGACAGATCAACTTTCTTTATTCTTCAACAAAACTTTTTCTCTGTAGGAACTTTGACTATTTTATTGGACTCATCTCTTTCCTTCTTTTCTTGCACCATTTGGAAGAGTTAAGTTTCTCTGGGATTTCTTTCTTATCTATCTATCAAATTCCATTCTATCTAGAGAAAGAAGAAACAGTAAATAGAAGTTTGTGGACAAATGAATATTTTTGTTGATCTTCAATTCTTGTATTATGGAATATGAGATAGACGTTCGGATCATTTTAATTACAAAGTGGTATATCAAATCTGATCTGCTTATCTGAAAGGGGATCCACTTAACTATTGTTGAATTCAATACCTCCTGGAAAGTCCCCTTTCACAGAATTCTTAATTTTTCTATATGGAAATGTAATTGAGCGTCTTCCTTCAATCGAGATTATTAATTATCAAGTTATTATTGGAACATTAGAGCATCCAATACCTTCTTTTTTTTGAGGTTGGTCAAGGCCAGTTCTCTCAGAGTCGAGCTTAACTCATTATGCTCATAAAACTCCTCCCTTTTCTTAATGATAAACATTTTTAATCCCTTTCTGCTTCAAAGACGGACTAAGTAGACTCCTTCCTAAATTGGTTTCGAGCTATAGTCGCCTCAGAGATTCCAAGAGAAATAAGTTCCGCCCCTGATGACGTCATTAGTCAATCATCTTGTCTCCTGCGTTAACAGCGATCATAACATATCCCCTTAAAGTGATTGGGATCGAGTTAGTATAGGTTGGAATTTGTAAGGGGATGTATTGTGACCGCTGTTAGGCTAAGGTGGGAAACAACGTGATTGGCTATGACGTCATCAAGGTATGGTGCTTACTTTGCCTGGAATCTTTGCGGCGATTATAAGGTGACTGAATAATTCCAGCGAGAAAATATACCTTGATGTCTGTTAGCATTTTAGTATATAAAATAATTAAGTGAAGGAGTTATTTACAATATCTAAAAATAAACATATACACAAACCAATATGATATCGAAATATAATTTTGCTCAAAATAATCAATCATTCCAGTTATTGAAATTTTACTAGATTTTTCTCCTCTAATGTTTTTAGGTAATTACCTATTGATAAACTCCGTCAGCTGCAATAAAAGATTTATCAATGATTTAGTTACATAAAGATTTCTTGTAATAAACTATTCGCTCTGTTGTGTTTTAATAAAGAACTTATCTATACAGATCAGTAAACAAAAGTATGCAATGTCAATTTATGAGTAAATAAATGGGTTATTAATATTTAATGGTTACTAAAAGAAAATGTTTCTTTGATAATTGTTTGAGTTTTGTAAGAGTAACAATGAATAATTACATAGCAGAGAAGGCAGAATTTCTAATTACTAATTACTAATCAGAATAAAAACTTTCCACAACTTTTAAAAGTACAAAAGTTTATTGAAGTTTTTCATAATCTATTCGTTCTTCCAGTAAATAATTAGATATAGTTTTTCTTTTTCATTGAGTAAATTCACTCCACTCCTTACAAATTTATCCATTTTCGAGTATATCAACCTCCAGTTTATGAAAATTACTATGCAAACGATGGTATTTTGTTAGTAAGTTCTTAGTAATGTCAAAATATATGCACAGTATATAGCTATCTCACGTTTCATTATAATAATACTAAAACTAGTTGTTCAGTGCCTAATTTCCTATTGCTAAGGGTAGAAGTGACTCTTTAGCTATGGTAAGCAACTCTTATAGGAGAAGGACACTCCAAAATTAAACCATTGTTTTCTAGTCTTGGGTAGTGCCATGGCGTCTGTACCAAGGTCTTCCACTGTCTTGGGTTAGAGCTGTAATGTTTGAGGGTACACGAGGTGCACTATTCTATCGGTTTCCTTATTTCCTTTCTTCACTGGGCTATTTATCCGGGTGGAGTCCTTGGGCTTATAGCATCCTTCTTTTCCAACCAAGGTTTTTCAAAATGTTAAAGTAATTTGGAAAACTTTTGTAAGTGAAACTCAAGTAACTGAAAAGAAATCTGGATTAATTACCAATTATAACTAATCTTAAACAAATCAAATCTACGAGAAAGAGGTATCCCACTGTAATTAAGTGTCTAAAGATGAAATTAAATCCTTTCAGGATTCATTAATTAAGCAGCACACGTTCACATTGGCAAATTAGTCTTCTCTTTATCCTGTCCCCCAGCTAGACCTGCTGGTTGGAACTTCACTAAAACTTAAATCATTAAGTCTTAAAGACCTCAAACATGAATTAAAGATTCTGCTCACAGAGAGAGAGAGAGAGAGAGAGAGAGAGAGAGAGAGAGAGAGAGAGAGAGAGAGAGAGAGAGAGAGAGAGAGAGAGAGAGAGAGGTCTGATGAAGATGAAGTGTCATGCTTTGAAATATTACCATCATTTTTATATCCTTCGCTTTCTCTTTATTTTCTTGTTCGTATCTTTTTTATCTGACATTTAATTTAAAACCACTTCTTATATTGTTGTTTCTCACTTCTTTAGTACCTATTGTTTTGGAGGAGAGGGGTCCATTTGAAGTTGGCAGTAAAAGTAGACAGGAAATAGAGAGCAGCAGAATTTTTCAAACTATCATCTATATCATAGGACCCACTCTCATCAAAATAAGTTCTTAACTTGTCTTAATTACTCACATTTTCTCCCCGAGACATTTATCTTCTCCAGACAATATTCTCTTTGATGGATTACAAGCTTTTCTTCAAAGCAAAAACTTCGTTAATAGAGTTTTTTCAAGGAAAACTCCTCTTTTTTTTTCAAGGTAGTCTCCCTTTATTTCAAGATAGTCTCCTCTTCTTTTTAAAGGTAGACTCCTCTTTTTTTCAATGTATACTCCTCTTTTAAGATAGAATCCTCTTTTTTCGAGATAGATTCCTCTTTTTTCAAAGTAGACGACTCCTTTTCTTCAAGGTAGACTCATTTTTCAAGGTAGACTCTTCTTTTTCAAGGTAGACTCCTCTTGTTTCAGGATAGACTCCTCTTTTTTCCAAGGCAGACTCATTCTTCAAGGAAGACTCCTTTTTTTAAAGATAGACTCCTCTTTTTTCCAGGTAAACTCCTTTTTTCAAGGCACACTTTTCTTTTTTTCAAGGAAGACTCCTCTTTTTTTTAAGGTAGACTTCTCTTTTATTCAACGTAGACTCCTGTTTTCTTGAAGGTAGACCCTTTTTTTCAAGATAAACTCATGTTTTCTTAATGTAGACTCCTCTTTTTCCAAGTTAGACTCCTCTTTTTTCAAGATTTACTCCTCTCTCCTTCTTAGTCATTCATTATTTTCTGTTGACATGATTCTCTCTTCATTGTTACTAATCTTAATAAGATTTATATTTTTTACTATTACTTGTCATGTGTGTTGAAATTTTCATGATACAATTTACACCATCTTATACCTTGGACCAGAAACGGACTAAGTTAGAAAAACACTGAGAGTGCAGACCTCCGCCACGACAGCTTATTTCGTTCAACATTTTACTTGACCTTTGACCTAGAACTTTCAGATTTGAATCTCTTCTACGTTTCAACATAACAAGTGATTCCTGGAAGTTTCACTACTCTATGAGTAAGATTGTGGTCAGGAATTTGTTCAAAACCATACAGACAAACGGACAAACAGGGGGAAAACATAACCTCCTCCCAGGTTCGTTGGCGGAGGTGAAATAAAAGACCTTGTAAAACATCAGGAATAGCTCATAACAAGGGATGTTAACGTTGGCAATAAATAGGGTCACAGGATACAACATATTGTTTTATGTAATGATATCTTGTTTGCCATGAAAATACGATGCACTAAAAGACATAGGTAATAGAGTTTCCTTGGAAAAGTAAACATAATTTTTTTGTCTTTTTCTGCAACACTTTTTTTTCCTGTTGCAAAGAAAAGAAGATAATACAACCACCTATAATTCTTGCTCCGTTTGGACAATCTATTTAGCTGCATCCGTGGATTTCAATTCTTTTTATTAAAACTATGTGTTCACTATTCTCAAATCAGTTTAGAAGAACTTACTTGTATTTAAGTTTATCCGTGATTTCTGTAGTGTTTTGAGTTGTCGTGTTTTAGGTAAACTGTTCTTTGTTTCCCTGATTCCTTTCCTCATTGGGCTATTTTTCCTGGTGGAGCCCTTGGGCTTATAACATCCTGCTTTTCTATGTAGGGTTGCAGGTTAGATGATAATAATAATAATAATAATAATAATAATAATAATAATAATAATAATAATAATAAGGATAATAATAATAATTATAATAATAATAACAATAATAATAATAATAATAGTAATAACAGGTTTCTGTTAACGAATCTGATATATCAATATCATAATCCCTTACGAAACCACTTATTTCCAAAAAAACATATATATTGAATTTCCCTCCACTCTATAAATTCACGCGGCCAACATCCATCAAAGGCTAATCTCGTGATGTGAATATCTTATTGCGTAGGGTGTCACATATGTTTCATCTCTTCACTTCCACTGGAAATTATATTGGCCACGTGGGCCGCTTGATATCTTCTGGGGATTTCGTAAGACTTTATATGGATTTTATTGCGTTTAGTATAGATATATCTAAATGTAGGTATTTGTACATGTATCAAATGTAGTAAGTACTTGTGTATATAGGTTATATATACATTCATATATATATATATATATATATATATATATATATATATATATATATATATATATATATATATATATATATACATATATATATATATATATACATATATATATATATATATATATATATATATATATATATATATGTGTGTGTGTGTGTGTGTGTGTGTGTGTGTGTGTATTATAGAAACAAATATCAGAATTGTAATGTCTTCAAAATATACCAACCAACACACGTAATCGAGAAAATTTTCACCGGAAATGATTAAATAGTGTGTATATGCTGTCAAATAAAATATAAAGCTATGCGAGAAGGCAGTCAGGTGATAACTGAGAGACGGTGTAAATGCAGCTATCTTTATGTCAACAGCTATCAAGCATTTTATGCAATAGTTTCACTGTAAGAAGGTCACAAAAACTCAAACAGATTAATGCATGAAAAAACAGGCTCAAACCGGTTCTATTCACAGTGGGGTGTAGAGCACTACAGACAATAAAAAAAGATACGTCACAATATACCAGTGTGAAACACGTGTGGTACATGACTCTCCCCTAAAAATTACACATATCAAATAGGTCTCCCTTGCCTTGAGAGGCACACTGTAGGTGGGTCATCTGGCAGGAGGTATGCAGGTTTTAGGTGATCAATGGACACCCAGTCTTTGCTCTGCATGTTGAGGAGAAATGCTTTTGGCGTACTACGGATCACAAGGAATGGGCCCATGTAAGGGGCGTTGACTGTGGCTTGCTAGAGTGCAGATCTGTCAGTATGTGTTGCTTAGCTGGGGCTTGTAAGTTTGGTGGCGTGGAGGGAATTTTCTCACAACGGGACTTAGGTGCTGGAGATTGCCGGAAAAGGTTGTAGACGGGAAAAACTCGTCATGAACGACCCCAGGTCGCCATACACCATTTCAGCTGCCGAGACATTCAGGGCATTTCTAGGAGTGGTTCTTAGTCCCAAGAGGACCAAGGGAAGCTGGATAAACCAATTGGAGCCCTTGCAGCGGGACATTAAAGTTGCTTTGAGATATGGTGAAATGTTCAACCATTCCATTGGCAGCAAAGTTGTATGCATTCGTCTGATGAAGGGTGACTTCCAGGAGATGTAATAATAATGTCCACAATTGATATGGTAAAGTAGTATCCCTGTTGGAAGTAATATGCTCATGGATATCAAATCTCGCCATCCATCCTGAGAGTTTCCATGGGAATGGCTTCAGGTCAACGAGTGGAGCAGTTGATTGCCGTAAATGGGTAACGAAACCCTTGTGATGTGGGTATGGAACCTACAACATCGAAGTGCATGTGGGTAAAGCACCACTGAGGTTGAGCAAAAGTGCTCACTCCTGAATCCGCGTGTTAATGTACTTTAGAGGTTTGGCATGAAGTACAGGTGCAGACCCATTCCTTAGCATCCTTAGTATTTCCATACCAAATGAACTTTTTCTTCAGTAGCTGTGCAGTAGAATGGCCCGAGGCTTGTGAAAGTCCATGAATGAAATCAAACACCTTTCACTGCATGGGAGAAGGTATCCATGGTCTAGGTCTACCAGTACTGACGTCTCAGAGAAGGGTGGTGTTGGAGTCGTCGAGAAGGACGACTTCGAAACGGAGGGATGTGCAGGATGTCCTACATTCCTGGTACTCTGAATATTTTCATTTAGCTTCTGCCAAGGTGTTGTAATTAAATCCCTGGTGAATGGCAGCCTATGTGTTTCTTGACAGGGCGTCGGCAACAGGATTAATTTTACCAGTGACGTGCTAAAGGGTACAATTATATTCAGCCAATTCGTAGAGATGTCGGCATTAATGGGCAGACCAGGCATTGGACTGTCAAGTGAAGGCATCCACCAGAGGCATATGCTCCGTGCGAATGATGAAGAGCGTACCTTTCAGGAAGGGGCGAAAGTGACAGACAGCTAGGTGCACCACCAGCAATTTGCTGATGAAGGTAGAGTAGCCGGGTTCTGCCTTCAATAGTTTGTTATTTAAAAAGGTCAACAGGAGGGGCGAGCTGTTGTCCACC
>NC_090756.1:46592195-46597195 GCF_036898095.1 Palaemon carinicauda | reverse complement strand
TACCAGCATTTGATGATTATTTAATATCTAGTCATTATTTCGTAGCTTGCAAGTTTACAATACATATCCTAATTGAAAAGGGGCTTGGCTGATATTAACTCAAGTGAACCATATCAGGTCAGAAATTCCTTTTTATTAATATATCTTTTCCCTTTTGTTTCCTGTTGAGATCTGCAATGAAGACGGTCAGTTTTAATTACACCAAGCTGTTACTTATGCATTATATATATATATATATATATATATATATATATATATATATATATATATATATATATATACATATATATATATATATATATGTGTGTGTGTGTCCTTCAACTTGCGTTTGTTTATGGTCTTTTGTACGCTAGTCCACGCCCGCAAGCTTCCTTAGTTCGCTGATCCATCGTCATCTCTTCCTTCCTCTGTTTCTTTTTCATTGTCTAGGGACCCATTCAGTTATTTTTAATGTCCCTCTATTGGATGTCATTCTCACTAAATGTGCTGCCAATGTCTATATTTTTTTCTTGCAAGTTTTTAGAATATCCTATACTTTAGTTTGCTCTCGTATCCATGTTGCTCTTTTTTTCTGTTTTTTTAGTGATATTCCCATCATTATTCTTTTTACAACTCTTTTAGTTGTAACTGGGTTATGTTTTGAGGCTTTAGTAAGGCTCCAAGTTTCTGATGCATAAGTTAATACTGGCAGGACCATCTCATTAAATACTTTTTCTTTTATAGAAGGTGACATTTCACTTTTCATAATCTCATTTTGTTTACAAAATGCTCTACACTCCCATGCTTATCCTTCTTTTAATTTCGGTATCGTGTCCTGGGGAAACACTGTCTGTCCTTAGTTTTTGTATTCCTTAATAATCTCCAGAGTCTCGTCCACAACTTCTACTTGGTTTCTCTCTATTTTCATTGAACATTATCTTAGTTTTAGTCATATTAATTTTCAGCCGTACATTTCTGTTTTCCCTATTCAAATCTTCTATCATGTTTTGTAATTCCTCCCATAATTCATTAACCAAAAACTGTATCATCTCAAAATTTTAATTTGTTAAGGTATTCCCTGTCTCCCTATCTAACTCTTTTCTCAATCGGAATTTTCTCATTATCTTTATGTATTTTTATGATTGGTGTAATTCCTATATACCTATCTTCAAGTGTTCCAACATAAGATTCTTCTAGTACTTGAAAGGCTTTCATTACTGCTGATGTTATGACAGAATCAAAAGCTTTCTCAAAGTCTGTAAATGCCATACATAGTAGTTTGTCATACTCTGTTTATTTTTCCATTAGCTGGTTAATTACAAGGATAAGTCAGTTGTTGAATACCCATTTTGAAAGCCTGCCTGCTCTCTTAGTTGATTAAAGTCAAGCTGTCTTTTTATTCGGCTTCATATGATCTTTGTGAATATTTTGTATATTACGGAGATTAAACTTATTGGCCGGTAATTTTTCAGGTCTTATGTGTCTCCCTTTTTGTGAATTAGTATAATAAAGTGTTTCCAACTGTAGGTATAGAGCATTCCTGCAGACATTTGGTGTAGAGTTCAGCCAGTTTTATTATTATGGAATTGTCTACGTCTGCTTTTCCTCTTTTCACACACACACACTTACACACATAAAGTATATATATATATATATATATATATATATATATATATATATATATATATATATATATATATATATATATATATATATATATATATATATATATATATATATATATATATATATATATATATATATATATATATTTGTATATTCTATATGTTTAAATAAACAGACACGCGTACACACACATATATATATATTTATATATATGTAAATAAATGAATATATATATATATATATATATATATATATATATATATATATAATAAATACATATATATATATATATATGTATATATATATATATATATATATATATATATATATATATATATATATATAAGTTTTATTCCAGCTGTTACCAAGTTGTGGAATGATCTTCCTAATCGGGTAGTTGAATCAGTAGAACTTCAAAAGTTCAAAGTTGGACCAAATGTTTTTATGTTGACCAGTTGACTTGAGTCTTTTTATAGTTCATATATGACATATCTGTTTTTGACTTTGTTAATAGTTTATATATGACATATCTGTTTTGACATTGTTATTGTTTTTAGAATTATTTATTGTTAGTTTGTTCTTATCATTTATTTATTTCTTTATTTCCTTTCCTCTCTGGGCAATTTTTCCATGTTGGAGTCCTTGGGCTTGTAGCATCTTGCTTTTCCAACTAGGGTAGTAGCGTGGCTAGTAATAATAATAATAATAATAATAATAATAATAATAATAACATATATATATATGATTTGTTGTTGTTGTTGTTGTTGTTGTTGTACTTCTTTTACTTCTTCTTCTTCTTCTTCTTCTTAATTAATTAATGCAAGTCATAATCAATCACGATAAACTTTTCCTTCCACCCCGTTAAATCTCCTCCGTCAGCAGTGAGAAGCCCTGGCTACCTCCTGAAGGACTTCACCCAAGTCATGTATTCCCCTTCGAAGCACTCCTAAGAAATCTCTCGAGACCTGTTGAGGATGTCCTTCGTAGGTTCATGGCGGAAATGGAGCCTTAATTACCCTCCTGGATGTTCGAAGGGGATGCTGCCGGGGAGGGGGTTGGGGTTGGACCGGGCAAGGGGGTGAAGTCTGTAGGTAAGAGTGTTTTGCTTTGTGTTGGTCTTAATGAGTAACAAATGTTTTAGTAAACGTTTGGCTAATGAGACTTCCACTTTAACTCCTCTTGCTTTAAGGTCCCTCCCAAAGATTTGTTTTAGTTATACCTGCAAAAAAAAAAAAAAAAAAAAAAAAAAAAAAACAACAATAGTGTTTATACGTACTCGTACATATATCTGCACAGAATTATACACAGACGCACATCTTCCTAGCATAACAGATTGAGAGAGAGAGAGAGAGAGAGAGAGAGAGAGAGAGAGAGAGGGAGAGGGAGAGGGAGAGAGAGAGACGTGGAGGACGCCATTCTTCATTCTTTTAAAGATAGTCTTGTAAGGAAGCTGCCAATCTATTACACATTAGATTATATCCAGGGGATTCTCAAGGCTCCACTGAGTCTCTCTCTCTCTCTCTCTCTCTCTCTCTCTCTCTCTCCTCTCTCTCTCTCTCTATCTCTCTCTCTCTTTCAGACATGAAATCTTCCAAATATTGGTGTTTGTGCAATATAAAAATCATTAAAACCAACAGCGCTTAGTTATTAATTTCAATTATCATTTCAATAAGGTTTTCCTTTTATTTAACAATAATAGTTTTAAACTCAAATATTGATGTAATTTTATGATACAGAATCATCGTAAGATAAAATAAAACATGTTCATTTTTATCAAAGGTAATTTCGAATGTTCTTATGTTTTATTAATTTGAATAAGCCTTTATAGCAAAGTTAATTTAAATGTACTTACCTTTTTTGGTGTTACTATAGCGTAAGGTGTACCACACTAAAGCGTGAGATCTACCTCCCGTTAGTACTATAGCGTGAGGTGTACCACACTAAAGCGTGAGATCCACCTCCCGCTAGTACTATAGCGTGAGGTGTACCACACTAAGCGTGAGATCCACCTCCCGCTAGTACTATAGCGTGAGGTGTACCACACTAAAGCGTGAGATCCACCTCCCGCTAGTACTATAGCGTGAGGTGTACCACACTAAAGCGTGAGATCCACCTCCCGCTAGTACTATAGCGTGAGGTGTACCACACTAAGCGTGAGATCCACCTCCCGCTAGTACTATAGCGTGAGGTGTACCACACTAAAGCGTGAGATCCACCTCCCGCTAGTACTATAGCCTGAGGTCTACCACACTAAGCGTGAGATCCACCTCCCGCTAGTACTATAGCCTGAGGTGTACCACACTAAAGCGTGAGATCCACCTCCCGCTAGTACTATAGCCTGAGGTGTACCACACTAAGCGTGAGATCCACCTCCCGCTAGTACTATAGCGTGAGGTGTACCACACTAAAGCGTGAGATCCACCTCCCGCTAGTACTATAGCCTGAGGTGTACCACACTAAAGCGTGAGATCCACCTCCCGCTAGTACTATAGCCTGAGGTGTACCACACTAAGCGTGAGATCCACCTCCCGCTAGTACTATAGCGTAAGGTGTACCACACTAAACCATGATATCTACCTCCCGTTAGTACTATAGCGTGAGGTCTACTGCTGAATTATTCGTCCCTTATAGATAAAACACATTTCATACATTTGTTTAAGCAATAAACACTTAATTCAAACATATCTTAAAAATTACCTAAATAGATAATTGGATTTCTAATTACATTAAAAAAAGGAATAAAGGTAAAAATAAACATGTTATCATATATTTCCATACTGTGGACATTGATATATTCAATACAAAGAGAAATATTAATTCTAATATTTCACACAGGCTTAGGTTGCAGTGCAATTTGTTGTTCATGTCCGTATAATGGAAAAATTGATTTCCTGTACGAACAGACCGTGTAGTTTGACAACCCTTTCCAGGGCAACGAAACACAGACTTGAATTGTCCTCCTCTGTTACGCTTTCTTTTTTCCGGCATAACAGAACCACATTTATGGCATGGATCTGCTTCTGGAACTGTATCCAAGAGATTGTGCTCTCTTAAAAAGGCGAGTGCTGCTTCTTCTGTCAGAATGACTCTTCTATAAAACTCCTTCAGCCACATTTTTAGTACCCTCAATCGATGATATCACTTTTAGGCCGAGAGAAAAACTGATGTAAGAGCTCCATTTGCTTCCTTTTATATGGGCAAGTCATGTTTTTGAATGATTTGGGCAGTTCACATGTTCGATGGTTAGGTGCGGGGCTCTGGGACGCTGGTCACGCGGTAGACCTCACCCTCCACCTGGGTAGGCTACATATGGCGGTAGACCTCACACTATAGTAGCACCCATTTTTTTTATTTGAATGTTGTTACCTTTCTTGAAATGTTTTATTGTTTGATTG
>NC_090756.1:46587195-46589695 GCF_036898095.1 Palaemon carinicauda | reverse complement strand
AGATATATTGAATATTTAAATCTGGGTTATTATTATTATTATTATTATTATTATTATTATTATTATTATTATTATTATTATTATTATTATTATTATTATTATTATTATTATTATTATTATTATTATTATTTCAACCTTACATTATTCCATCCCTCAACCTTAATTCTAGTGGCAGATATTGAGCTAAAGTCTTTACAGCTTGGCTCCAATAATGTGAATGGACAAATCCACTTTACTAGAAGAATAGTCTTCAGAAGCTGATCTTTTCATAACATTCTTTTCAACTGCTAAGGAAACATCCTTGAAATAAATCAAACAGTGAATAATGAAGGACTGGTGAATAACGATGTTCATTTAATGGAAAAATTATATTTTCATTCTATAATATCAATGGATTCCTGGAACGATTCCTGGAATGATTCGTCCTCATTGTTCACTGGAATGGTAATTCTAATATTCTTGTTCCCATTATTCCTGATTCGGATTAGCCTGTTATTCATAATTCAATTCTTAAAATTCATAAGAAAATAGAGTTGAATAAAAGACAAGAATTGAATAAAAAAAGAATATATGTAAAAGGAAGGTTGAAATAGAGAAAACAAGAGAAATTGTACAGGTCAGAGAAACAGAAATTTGTGATTCAAAGAAAATCTTTATTGTAAATTGATTCTACCATTCATTTGAAACTAAATCTAGATAAAAGACAAGAATTAGATAAAAAAAGAACATAAATTTTATTGGTCAATTGAATAGAAATTTGAGACATCACAAATCAACTCTTTATCTAACATTTTCAAGTCTCTCTCGTCCTTTGTATCTTAGGTCTGCATAAGATTAAATCCTCAGCAAAATTGGGTCCGTTGACAGAAACCATATGCTCTTAGGAGCACAGGATTCCCCTGAAGTCCTTTGAGTGATTGATGGGATGGGATCCAAGTGGATGGAATCGAGTCCTTACGACAATGTCCCTCGCGATCTCATAACCATTTACTGTTGTCTCGTCTTTAATTTTGGAACTTGTAGATAAAAATTTTTATTTATGAAACTAAACGGGAAATAAGGAAAATAACATATAAAGTATTAAAGCAAATTCTGTATGGGTGAATGGGTGAATTTCTATGGAGACAGCAAACCTTGACTACATGAAATTGAATCTTATAATAAAAACTTATTGTTTATATGGCTGTTTGATATTTGTTTACGAGAGGTGGGAATGAGATCTTCATAGAAATGATTTAGTGGCAACTTACCTTTATGTGATGGGAAGTGATTGATGTTTGATGTTAGTTATTTTATCGTGCAGGGGAAATCCTGTAGAGGATCATGAAATGGTTTGAAACGGGAACATCAACAAATGTAGAATCAGGAGGAAAGGACATTAGAAATATAGGATACAATTATTTGCATAAAATGATTAAGAGTACAGTTTATTGAATGAATAATTAAGAGTATAATTTATTTAATGAATTATTAAGTTGTGTATTACATAATTCCAATGAAATGGGAGTTAGAGACATAATGCGAATGACCTGTGGTGTGCAAGTATGGCTTCGGGATAGTGAAAATCTTCAAGATATTATTTCAAGTGGAAAACAAACTAGAATATGGGGAAAGATGGATTAACAATTTAACACTTTGAATAAGATTTGATTGCATCGGTAAAAGGGGGGCGGGGGAAGATAATGTTTTTGAATCGGGCGAATGATTTTTAGGGAAACAGAAAATACAGATCAGATGGAGTGGCTGGGCGTTGACCTTCAGAACGGGGTTTTGAGGTCAAGTAAGGAACAGAGTTGATTGAACCAGAAAATTGACTAGATTATGGGAAGACCTTTATGTTTGGTAAAAGAAGAAATTGAAGGATGTGAAATATATCTTCTCTGGGGTTTTTCCTTTTTATTTTTATAATACTTATAATTTTATATAAGTTCTCAGGCTCTAATCAGTTACATTGCATAAATACCTAAAACAAAAACAAGCATTTTATGAGGCCCGTTCTCTTTAGTTGTCTATATCAAATTCTTCTCTTTTACAGCATTTTCTTTTTTATGTTTCTATTGGAAATCTTTTTTAGTTGACAGCATCTCTAAAAGCCTTTCCACCAGGTTGATTTATATAGTCCATAAAGTTCAAGAAAAATCTACTTTTTTGAATAGTGGTTAATACCTTTCTCTAATTACAGTCTTTCTTACATAAGACTTTTTAAAATTAACATTCGGGAAAAAATCATTAACTTTTCCTCATCAAATGTTGATAACAAAACAACATAAGTTATGATTATGACTATTAGGATTTCTGATAGCTGTTATTTATATTTAACATGTGCCGTTTTGTTAGATATACTGTAGTCATTAACCGCTTGGGTTAACAGCCGGCACCTTAGTTAAAGCCTAGAGTTAAGGTTTGAGGTTGAAGGGGAATTATTATTATTATTATTATTATTATTATTATTATTATTATTATTATTATTATTATTTTGACTATTTTCATTATTATTATT
>NC_090756.1:46567195-46582195 GCF_036898095.1 Palaemon carinicauda | reverse complement strand
AAAAGCTTAAATCCAGATTTAAAATCTGGTAAATATTTGTGAGTTTATTTCCAAAAAAATGCTTTGATAATAAAAGGTATCAATTAAGCGGAAATTGATTTTTCTGTGATTTGCGAGAATAAATATGTGCAACAATTAAAGGGGATTAAATTAATTTAATATATTCTCATAATATAAATGATCACAACAAATAAATGAATTTTTCAATGAATGATGCCCAGACAAAGAGGGTGGATATTTGCCACTACATCAGATGGGATGTGTAATATCACCATTAGAGAAAATAATTATCGGTGGAGATAATTTATCCAGGATTCTCACCTAGGTTTTGATTATTATTACTTGCTAAGCTACAGCCCTAGTTGGAAAAGCAGGATGCTATAAGCTCAGGGGCTCCAACAAAAAAAATAGCCCAGTGTGGAAAGGAATAAGTGAAAAATAAAGAGTAACATCATTGAAATAAATATCTCCTATATAAACCATATAAACTTCAACAAAACAAGAGGAAGAGAAATAAGATAGAATAGTATGCCCGAGTGTACCCTCAAGCAAGAGAACCCTATACCAAGACAGTGAAAGACCATGGTACAGAGGCTATGGCTCTATCCAAGACAAGAGAACAATGGTTTGAGTGCCCTTCTCCTAGAAGAGGTGCTTACCATAGATAAAGATTCTCTTCTACCCTTAGCAAGAGCAAAGTGGCCACTGAACAATTACAGTACAGTAACCCATTGGGTGAAGAAGAATGGTTTTGGTAATCTCAGTGTTGTTAGGTGTACGAGGACAGAGGAGAATATGTAAAAATTAGGCCAGAATATTCAGTGTATGTGTAAGCAATGGGAAAATGAACCGTAACCAGAGAGAAGGATCTAATGTAGTACTGTCTGGCTAGTCAAAAGATGCCATAACTCTCTAGTGGTAGTATCTCAATGGGTGACTGGTAATTAAGGATTGATATATATCCAGTTAATTAAATATGACAAAAAGTAATTCTATCGGTCTAATTCATATTGCGATGTTGTTAAACATTTTATTTGTGACGAGCCAAGAGTAGGTTGTGACTCAAAAGCGGGATGAAAGCAGCTAAATAACTTTATTACAGAACATGGAGTTTATATACACACTAGGTCCCGGCAAGGTCACAAAATACAACAGGCTATTTCTTGTTCAACCAGCAACCGGTTCTGTTAACAGTAAAAAAAGAAAAGCAGACAGGTTGATGCAAGTTGCTGTCAGTGCGAGCGGAGAGCAAAGATATAAAGGATAATATACACAAAAAAGAGAAATGTCGTTACTATGCACGATCGTGTGACACATGGTTGGTAAATAGCTCCCCCCCCCCCACCCCTAAAAATGACATACTGTACATGTTAAATAGGGCGCCCTGATCTAGAGAAGCGAACTGTAGGCGGGTCATCTAGCAGGAGAAAAGCAGGTTTTAAACAATCAATGGAAACCCAGTCTTCTTTGCCACGATTATTTAGTGGGAATGCCTTTGGATTGCATCGGATCACAAGGAAGGGGCCCGTGTTAGGGGGCGTTAGCGGTGGCTTGCTAGTGACGTTGCGTAGGAAGACGTGCATTGCAGAGTGCAAGTGTGTCGTTATGTGATGCTTCGCGGGGGCTTGTAAGTCTGTTTGGCAGCTGCCAATCGATCCGATGCCAGACATCTGAATTTTGTGGAGATTGGGGGCCCCGTCATCTTCATATGGGGATAAATACCGTGTTTGGCAGGAGCCGTGGGCGTTTGGTGAAGTTCTGGATGGAAAACTTCCAGGTACGATGTGAGGAGGTGGGCGTAGGCATCCGTGGGTGCGCTGATGTGGAGAGCGAGGTTAGAAGGGGCGGGTTGAAGAGTTGTTGATAAGTACAAGTCTGCATTGACCAATCGTCGGTGGGCGACATCAACCACAAGGTGGAAATGGAAGGGGAAATCCGCACCGAAGATTGGCAATATGACGTAAGCAACGGGAAACTTCCAATTTATTTACCGTTTTCAAAAGATATTGTAAAGTTCTCGTAACCTTAGGTGAGTATCGCAGATCCGTTGGCAGCTACCAGGCGGACATCGGCAGACTTAGACAGACTACGTCGTATCCTGAAGAGTTCCCTTGGCAAAAGAAAATGACAAATACTCGTGTCTACCAAAAATCGCACGCCTGTTCCAGCATCATGTAAAGAGAAAAGATTAGAAACCCGGGAGGCCACCCCCATGAGCGATGGCTTACTTACACATTTTTTCATCCACTGACAGTCTTTGGCACATTTCTTCACGGCAGCCTCGAATCTGGAGTGGTAATAGCAAAACTGCGGCCGATAGGCGCAGTAATTGGCTGTAGAAGTCGTTGGTTGGGGCGCGAGCGAGTGGTGGGTGATAGGTGTCTTTGTCGCCGCTCCGGCTCGTCACGGGGTAGGCGTTTGTGTCCTACGGCATTCATGTCAGCTTAGGTTGATGTTGAATAGGTGTCCTTTTCAGCAGGAGTGGAAGCGTTGATGGAGGTCTTGAAGGTCACGAAGTGGCTGTCCATAAGGGCATCGGATTTGGTCATCAAGTCCTTTATGGTTATACTATTGACATCGTGTATGGCAGTGAGTACAGGTTTGGATAAATGGTGTACCCATTCGAAGTAGGTTCACTTCACAAGGAGAGCCGTCTCTGGCAGGTTGCAAGCGAGCGATACTGGTCATTTCCCTGATGGCGAGCGAAGCCCTTTGGCCCCCGACGGTTGTTGAGAGAGCTGAAAAAGCTTTGCTCTACGGGTGGCTGGCGACGGCGAGTGCTGCTGCGGAAGGTATGTTTTGAGGGCGCCATACGCTTTTGGGGTGTCCCCTTACTCACAAAGCCAGTTGGAGAATTCCGGGAAGGTGTCGGCGGGTATCGCCACGAGAACATAATCTGCATTGGTGGTTGAGCGAGTCCTGCCCTTGATGTGGAACTGGACTTCTGAGCGCTGAAACCAAGCAAACGCCTCTCCGCTGGCGAATGACGAAAGTTTCAATGGGGCGGCCATGGTAACAGCGAGGAGGGGAGGAAGGCGGGAGGAGCGATTCGACTTACAGGGTTACCAATGTGATGAGCCAAGAGTAGGTTGTGATTCAAAAGCTGGATGAAAGCAACTGAGTAACTTTATTACAGAACATCGAGTTTATATACGCACCAGGTCCCGGACAGGTCACAAAATACAACTGCCTATTTCTTGTTCAACCGCCAACCGGTTTTGTTAACAGTTAACAAAAGAAAAGCAGACAGGTTGATGTAAGTTGCTGTCAGTGCGAGGGGAGAGCGAAGATACATAGGATAATATATACAAAAAAGAGAAATGTCGTTACTATGTACGATCGTGTGACCCACGGTTGGTACATATTAAAGAAGAATAGGAAATATCAGTGATGTGATGATTGCTATATATATATATATATATATATATATATATATATATATATATATATATATATATATATATATATATATATATATATATATATATATATACATGGCTACCTAACGCTAAAATTCAAAAGAACCAATTTATCTACTTAACGGTAAAAGTAAGGGGAAATGTAGCAGTGTGTGACATACTCATTCATTATTGCCAGTTACCACTATTGAGTTTAATTCATTTGTCTGGGAGTAGTATGTTGCATCTCATTCATAATTCCCAGTTACTACTATTTAGCCCAATTCACCTGTCTAATAATAATATGTCCCACCTCATTCATAATTGTCAGTTACCGCTATTAAACTCATATCCCTTGTCTTATAGTAGTATGTGGCATCTCATTCATAATTGCCAGTTACTGCTACTAGGCTCAATTAACTTGGCTGATAGTAGCATTTTAGATATCTCATTCATATTTGCCAATTACCACTATTATGCTCAATTCTACTGTCTGGTTGTAATATGTAGCAATTCATTCATAATTACCAGTTTCTGCTATTAAGTTCAATTAGCTTGTCTAATAGTAGTATTTGGTAGCTCATCATTGAACATCATGCAATTTTCCATAACCAAATTGAAAGCTAAGCCTAATAAATGTGAAAATCAGTGGTATGTATCACAGTCAGATAGCCGATTGTTGTAGTTTTGACAATATATGCAAGTTTCATGATTTGTGTTAATAATTTGTTAATAAGAGCAGGTTCCATTGGATGCTAAACGATTAGGTCAATCACTGATCAAAATTAGAGTTGTCGGAATCAGTGGTTGTTATGCCGGTATAAACGCACTTTTTATGCTTTTGTATTGTGTTTATAGATTTGAATAGAGCTTGTATAACAACTAGCAAAACATTCTAAATTTCGCATAATTCAATCACGACAGCTTGCTATTGGTATATGACATAGTATAGAACACAAAGAAGATACTACTATGAGATTCAGGGCCCCTGTAACACAGTTTTTTCGCAATAACTTTTTTTCTATGAATTTCATAAATATAACGCTTATTCAGAATGCACATTATATCTACACATAAATTTTGACTATATTCTGCATTACGTAGGTTGAATAAATTTGGTACTTTATTAAGTAAAAGTGACGATTTTTGAAGACGGGCCAACTTACTCAGAGCAAAGGTTTCGAACGCACTCGTTACGTAACTTATGACGGCATTTCTTCTCTCTTTCTCGATCGATGATTGGTTATACGTAACGAAGGCTATACCTCTGCCAACAATAACACAAAAGTGTAAATAAAAGCAAAGCAGTACACCTTTATGAACTCTGAAACCTCTCCACTGAGAATTGTCATAATGAACAAACGAACAAAATATGGTAGTAAATACAAAAACACTTCGATTATTTGTCTAACTCCCAAAATAAGTTTCCTAAGAAATTACAGTCTACTTTATAGGTCACAATCAGATTGACAAAGTGTATGGAATAGTTGGTAATTTTCAAAACCGTAGTAGACCTGCTTGATTTGATAACTGCTATATCCAATGTCAAGCAATTTTTATTCATTGTCTATCTACCTACCTATTTACTGTAAAAAAAAAAAGATAGCCGGTACCGTATTTTCGCTTTAAACCTTCACCAATAATTATCGTCAGAATGATGACTTCATGAGACTCCACCCACTTTGGCCTCGTTATGAATCAGGATAACACTGAAGGCTATCATGGGCATTGTTGGATCAGAAAATTCAATTTCTGGCTATAAAAACTCATTTCTCGAGTAGTTGTAAGAAGTGCTAAATGATCCTCAATGATCAAAGCATTGGCCTAAACGTTTAATTCATGCATACTACTGTTGCGGCAGTACTGCTACAGTAGTATTACTACGCCAGCACTGATACCCCACCCACATCTATGTATTGTTCCGCCATTCATAAAGTCTTTGTCATGTTTTTTCACTGTGCAATAAGCCATGGCCTCCTCAGAAATTAAGTTTAACATTAGATGATAGGTTATTTCATTAAGCTGACAAATTATGGCAACTGGGTATGTTATTGCCGACGTTGAAGCTAAAGATAAAGTATGGTATCATTCCTTCATGGCATTATCATCTTTACTACTATTTGTTTTGCTACATGTAGTAAATATTTTAAAGGATAAATGAATTATGTTCACTTTACTTCTATAGATTCCCATTAGATGTACAAATAAAACTCCTAAAACTATTCATGATTTATTTACAAAATGCAGTCATGCCCAAAACATAGCCAGCACGTCCGTACGGCCTAAGAAGAAGAAAAAAAATTATATCGGATGATCCGTTGGTCTGATGGAGATTTTAGCACAAAAATCTTATTTTAACAAAAAAAGTTATATGAAGACTGTTTACATACAATCTCTCTCTCTCTCTCTCTCTCTCTCTCTCTCTCTCTCTCTCTCTCTCTCTCTCTCTCTCTCTCTCTTGGTGGCATAGTGAATAGTTAATGGAAATGTTCAAAAGCCTGAATGACATTACAAGTATTATAATCATGTTACGCTAAATACAAATCAGACCATAAACATTGGATTTAAACTAGAAACTGAATAATTACCTATTCAGGCTATAATAGATATGGCCAAGGGCTTTCTCATGACTGTATAAAGTTGCAAGTCGTAAGACAAATGCAGGTTTGCAACCACGGGGGCAATTCCAAATCCTGTTAGCCATTCTTGACTGTTATGGGTTTCAGAGGAGATGGAAGAAGGTGAATGGGTGTCTGGTGGATGGGCGGGGCAAAATTTTGTCCAAAGGTGTTTACATTGCTTACGTAATGAATGTTTTCGACTCTTGGCTCGGTATCACTGGCCACGGCGTCGGCTGGATCATTTTTACTCTATAAAAATTAAAACCATCGGGTTTAGGTTATTGATAATGCTGACAAAATTTGTGTGTGGTTGTAAAATATACATATGTCAACTTTCATCTACACCCGATGCTTTGATAAGGAGCAAAGTCCAAAAAACCGTGTTACAGAGGCCCTGAATCTCATAGTAGTAGAGGTTAAATGCTGAAAAGGTCCTGAAATCCATCATTATGTTTCAATTAAGGTTTATTGAAGCGTTGTAACTCATTCAGAACATCAAGAAATAAGGGACTAAGAAATCATCTTTATTAAAACGTTTCATTTACATTAAAGGAAATTGACTAAAAGTCAGTTTTTCCCATTTCGTAGTTTCAGGAATTCTTTTAAAAGCACTTTGTGTATCGTGTTTTTCAAGCAGTTTATTGTTACTTCTTTCTTTGAGTGAAGGCCATCAAATTGTTCCTAAAGGTAATTTTTTTGGTATTCTAAGTCATTTGGACTGAACAGGAAGGAGATATTGTCGACCAAAAATTTCGCGATCTTAAGATACGGTGAACTTCCTCCCATTCCCAAACAGTGAAAGACAATTTTATTATTATTACTATTATTATTATTATTATTATTATTATTATTATTATTATTATTGTTGTTGTTGTTGTTGCTGTTGCTGTTGTTGTTGTTGCTGTTGCTGTTGTTGTTGTTGTTATTAGCTAAGCTACAATCCTAGTTGGAAAAGCTGGATGCTATAGGCCCAATATTTTCCAACAGGGAAAAAATTCCCAAGTGAGGAAAGGGGATAAGGAAATAAATAAACTACAGAAGTATTAATATATATATAAAAGATCTTTTTAAATGTTGTTACTGTTCTTGAAATACTTTATTTTAGTTGTTTAATGTTGTATTTCACCGGAATTGTTGCAAATTGTTATAATTAAAAAAATAATGAAAAGAGTTTGAGAATCTGGAAAAACTATGACGCCAGATAGATAAAAAATTTATTATTTTATATATATATATATATATATATATATATATATATATATATATATATATTTATAAATATATTTATAAATATATATATATATATATATATATATATATATATATATATATATATATATATATATATATATATATATATATATATATTCAGGTCTTTTGAATGTTCAAAGATCAGTTAAATAATCAACGCTTTTCCAAATCTGTTCTTGATGAAAATGAATACACTGAAGGACTCTCTCTCTCTCTCTCTCTCTCTCTCTCTCTCTCTCTCTCTCTCTCTCTCTCTCTCTCTCTCTCTCTCTGCCTTTAGCAACAGCTGCGTGTTTCGTAATGTTTGCATCCTAATTATGGCCAACTTTGCGAATTTACGGTTCCCAGTTTGTTACGAGACGAGAGATAATGAAATTCCAACTGAGGTTTATTGTAATTTTTTTTCCCTTAATTACGTAATATAGTTCATCTAATCATGTTCAACGAAAGAAATAATTTCTAATTTAGTAAAAGAAAGAAAAATGTTTAATCCTCACCTACTTTATATTAGGACCATATAAACAACATATTACTTAGAATCTGAGACAATCCATTATATATGTATATATATATATATATATATATATATATATATATATATATATATATATATATATATATATATATATATGAATATATATGAATATATATATATATATATATATATATATATATATATATATATATGTATATATATATATATATATATATATATATATACATATATATATATATATGTAAATATATATATGTATATATATATATATATATATATATATATATATATATATATATATATATATATATATATATATATATGTATATATATATACATACTGTATATATGTGTGTGTGTGTGTTTGTGCGTGTGCTTGTGTATGTGTATACATATAAGCCATATATTATACTCCTAATATCGGCATTCTTTCTTTGTGGCTGAGTTGCTAAGACAATGGAACCTCAGTTTCTTGGGCCCAGGTTTGATTCCTCTTGGGTCTCTGATCTCGAGGTAGATAGAATCCAGATACTAGGAGGAGTATAATATATTTGGCTAATATGAATAGGAAAAACACACTTAGATGTGCAAAATAATCATACACACAGAGAAACACACACACACACCTACACACACACACACACACACACACACACACACACACACATATATATATATATATATATATATATATATATATATATATATATATATATATATATATATATATATATATATATATATATATATATATATAAACATATGTATGTATGTATACTGAATGGTATGTAAAAGGGAGAGATATTCAAAATGGAAAAATAATGAATAAAGATATGTAAAGTTATTTTGAAACATTAGAGCAAAATATTGATGAATATATATCAATATATATCTTCATAAACGAATCATAGCTATTCTTTTCTTCTGATACATCGAAAAAGATAAACATTTCTCATTGGTAATAAAAAAAAAATCTTTTGTGACACACTTTATTACAATCTAATTATCTCCTGGCATCCTGTGAAAAAGTACAAAGACTTATTTCTCTCTTTGATTACTTTCCTCTCCTTTGTCATCATTATTTCAGAGGCATAGAGACCTTTTTCTTAGAGGTGTTCCTTCTACGAACCAGTATCAGTGTTCTGCCATCTTCCATTTTGAGAATTTCAAATGTTTTTTACTCGATTGTAGTCTCTATGTAAAAAGGGTAATCTCCATTTATTTTCTTGTATTTTCTGTGTGTTTTAATTAATATATAAAATATAGAAAATGCAATAGAATGTAATTGAACGAAGAAAAACGGATAATTTAATATTCCAGCAACTCCTTCCTACAAAACAGATGTTTTTTTAATAAGATTTACTTTTATATATAATTTCACTGTAAATAAACAATAGTCTTTTTATATTAAAATAAAACTGATATCTCTATCTATATATCTGTCTTAGTATCAATAGCTTTCCAATTTATCTATCTCTTTTTACAACGATGAAACAGCGTGTAGTGGTATGTGGCAGCTCATTCGTAAATGCCAGGTACCACTATCAAGCTTAATTGATTTGCCTGAAAATAATGTTTTATTATTTCCTTTTGTATATAATTTTACTATGATTAAGTAAAAAGCAAATCATATTAAAAAAAACATATCTCTATCTATTGCAATATTGATAGGTTTCGAATTAATTCATTTATTTTTGCAACGATAAAACAGATGAAAACTACGTATATTGGTATGTGGCACACTCCATTTAGCTCTATTTATTATCCTGAAAATACATTTTGATAATCATTTGATGTAGTTCTCAAGAGTCAAATTAAAAGTTGTGTTCTAATAAATGTCAAAGTCAGTGACATATATCACCATTAAATGGATGACTTTTGTAATGTTGATAGTGAATTTATTTTCATGATTTATACGGATCAATTATTAATGGGAGAATACTTCAACGATGGTTGATGTTAACTTTGTCGGCTGTTATGTGGTTTTCGCAGCGTATTTGATTTTCAGATGAATTAGTATGCATTTATGCATTAATAATAGATTAGATTCCAACTTGTATTACAATATTAATGCCGGAGAGTAATGGCAGGCAGTAATGGAGGAGAGAAATGGCAGAGTGTAATGGCAGAGAGTAATGGCAGACAGTAATGGGGGAGAGTAATGGCAGGCAGTAATGGAAGAGAGTAATGGCAGACAGTAATGGAGAAGAGTAATGGGAGAGATTAATGGTGGAGAGTAATGGTAGACACTAATGGAGGAGAGTAATGGAAACAGTAATGGCAGACAGTAATTGCGGAGAGTGACGGAGGAGAGTAATGGCAGACTGTAATGGCGGAGAGTAATGGCAGACAGTAATAATAATAATAATAATAATAATAATAATAATAATAATAATAATAATAATAATAATAATAATAATAATAATAATTCCTTTATTCCATAAAATAATGGGTATTCTGTTACATAAAGAATGTATTTACATTGGAAGGTTCTTAAATAGTAATGGCCTATTAAAGTACATTTAGGATGGCATTTTACTACGATCTAAAATCCATAAACTATATATTACGTCTCCAATAAAACTATTTAAAATTCTACATTAAAAATAAGAATTTACGTACAAATTCACTATATTTAGTAAATTAGAATGTTTCTAAGACAAGTCTAAAACTCATGATGTATAAAAATTCAAGAACGTTGTAGTTTCTAAAAAGATAAAATTTTATTTACATACGGTCAATAATGAATATACATACATTTTGTCTGAAAATGGTGACAATAAATTTCCTCAATAATAATAAAAATACAATAATAAAATCAAATTTAATTTTCAGTTTATCACCTTTCACCCATACATTATAAACTGTGAACTAGTCACTTAAAAATAATCGATGTGTTGCACACTTCAACCAGAATATTATAATCCTTGCTGGCTCGCAAATAGGAATGATTTCAATTTCTTTTTGAAAACAGGTAAATTTTCCCATTCCCTGATATCCACAGGCAGTGCGTTCCAAAATCTAGGTCCCCTGACTGAAGTTGCCCTATCAGCTATTGCTGTTCGCCTACTTGGAACCATCAGATTACTGCTCTGCCTATTTTGACGAGATCTCGTCTGCTCGATGGTTTCCAATCTCAATATTCTTTGGGGTATATGTTCATGCAATATTTTATGATTAAATATACAAACATCATAAACTTTTTTATTTTCTATCTTTAACCATTCCAGTTTTCTAATATACGGTGTGGCATGATCATATTTTTTCCCATAACTTGAGGCGACTTTCGATGCAAAATTTTGAATCTTCTGTATTTTTTGTGAGTTTAAATTTGAACATCCATTCCATATAGTGGAGCAATAGGATACTATGCTTATTGCTAATGCTTCAACAACTAATTTTCTGCTTGCCTCATCAAAATGACCTTTATTTCTATTTAGGAAATACAGCACTCCCATAGCTTTGCTATATATCTTTTCTACATGACTATGAAAAGTAAAGAATCTATCAATAATTACACCAAGATTTTTTCACGCTTTCACTTGGTTTGATGTTGTCGTTATTTACTTTAATTGTAATATTGTTTGGCAGTTGGCTAATATATTGACGAGATCCTATAAACAAAAATTGAGTTTTATTGGCATTCATTTTTAAGCCATTTTCAGAAAAATATTTGATTACTTTTATTAAATTTCTTTCAGCTCGATTGAGAATTTCTGCTACGTTATCGATCATACCGGAGTGAAGAAATTGCGCATCATCAGCATATTGGACTAACATGTCAGCGTCATTTATATCAACAAGGTCATTTACGTAAATATTAAATAAAATTGGTCCAAGAATCGAGCCTTGTGGTACTCCATATTCCACTTTATGTCTGCTTGAGATGTGGTTATCTATTTTTACTGATTGAGTCCGACCTGTCAGATAATCTCTAAACCAAAAATAATCGATACCTAAATCAATCATCTTTTTTAGAAGTAGTTTATGGGAAACAGAATCAAAAGCTTTTGACAGATCACACAAAGTAAGCAAAGATATTTTGATATTATCAATATTTTCGTGAATCTGTTCACATATTATTGTTAGAGCAGTTTCTGTGGATAAATGTTTTCTGAAACCATGCTGAGTGATATATAACAATTTCTCTGACTCCAAGTAGTCGTATAGTTGGTCGCTTACAATTTTTTCCAATACTTTTGACATGATAGATAATAAAGATATTGGTTTAAAATTACTGGGATCATCAACGTCACCTTCCTTATAAAGCGGATTTACTATACTATATTTCCATTCAATTGGGACCTTGCTTGTTACGATTGAAGTGTTTATAATTACAGTAAGATAAAGGCCTATGACTGGCATTGAATCTTTTAAAAATCGACTCGTAATGTTATCAGGACCATGAGAATTTGTGTTCTTTAAACTATTAACCACCTGAACCACCCTTCCAACATCAACCGGACTTGGCCTAAAACATTCTATTCTATGGATAATATGGAGGAGAATCATGGCAGACAGAAATGGAAAACAGTAATGGCAGACATTATGACAGACAGTAATGGAGGAATGTAATTGGAGACAGTGATGGCGGAGAGTAATGGCAGCAGTAATGGAGGAGAGTAATGGCAGACAGAAATGGCGGAGAGTACTGGAGGAGAGTAATGGCAGACAGTAATGGTGGGGAGTAATAGCAGACAGTAATGGAGAGTAATGGCTGACAATAATGGAGGGGAATAATGGCAGACAGTAAATTCAGTAATGGCAGGGAGTAATGGCAGTCAGTAATGGTGGAGAGTAATTGGAGACAGTAATGGCGGAGAGTAATGGCAGACAATAATTGAGGAGAGTAATGGTAGAAAGTAATGATGGACAGTAATAGAGGAGAGTAATGGAGGAGAATAATGGCAGACAGTAATGGAGGAGAGTAATGGCAGACAATAATGGCAAAGAATAATGGCAGAGTAATAGTGGAGAGTAATGGGCGACAGTAATGGTGGATAGTAATGGCAGACAGTAATGGCAGAACGTAATGGAGGAGAGTAATGGCAGACAGTAATGGAGAAGAATAGGGGCAGACAGTAATGGCAGACATTAATGGAAGAGTAATGGTGGAGAGTGATGGTTGACATTAATGGAAGAGAGTAATGGCTGACAGTAATGGCGGATAATAATGGCAGACAGTAATGGCAGACAGTAATGGAGGAGAGTAATGGTGGACATTAATGGCAGACAGTAGTGGCGGACAGTAATGGCAGATAGTAAAGTGAAGTAAACATATTAGTACAGATTTTGATGGTGAAAATAGTCTATTACGTCTCTCTACATTTTCCTTCTTCAATATGAGGTTATGAAACGGCGGAGAAATGGAATTCTATGAATCATCGTACAGTAAATGGTCCGAGATGTAAACAAGCATATATGTGTGTGTTTGGTTAAGATTTCCTATAATTAATGAAGTAATTTGATTATCTAAGATTTTGGATGTTTTCAGCTCAAAACTAGAAATTATTTTATTCATATTTCTGATGGATTATTTGGGAATAAGTAATATAAGTTTTAATAGTTGATTTTCTTTGTTGTGTAATATTTTCATATTATTATTATTATTATTATTATTATTATTATTATTATTATAAATAATGATTTTTATTCGTAGCGCAATATCTTCTTCTTCTTCTTCTTCTTCTTCTTCTTCTTCTTCTTCTTCTTCTTCTTCTTATTATTATTTGATACCCGAATGGATTACCTAATTAGTTTATTACCTTCAAAAGTTTAATTCACAAAACCAAATCTAATTTTCTGAAGCAGATTCCAGAAATATATTAACTGGACGAATAAAAAGAAAAAATCCCTAATATGAGAGGCATAGATAATGAAAAGTTATTTTTCGAAATCCAGAACTGATTAATTCGCTTTAATTAGATATTCCTTAAAATATGTATATAAAAAGATTAGAATTTTTCCTAAAAGTCCTATTACTGGAGTATCATGTCTATTAGAAGATGGAATACACAGAAATAACTAATTGCTTTACTTAATTCGGAAACAGAACTATATAGATTCAGCCTAGGAGACCAATATTTTGATTTTTTTAACAACGTGCACTTAATATCGGACATATTTTAATTGAAATGCTGAAATGAACCAGTTATTCTTAAATATATATGAATCTATAGAAGATTTTAAATCACATATCATTGACTTATTTGAATTGAAATACGGAAACGAACTAATTATGGCATAAAAGAATTTAAATCATGTTATTGACACATTTAAATTGAAAGATGGAAATAAACTAATTTTTCTTGAGTATATATGATTCTCAAAAAGAATTTGAATCACAAATCATTGACAATCTCTAAAATAACTTTTTCCATTTTAGATCAAAGTATCTAAATAAATAGTAAAAGAATGAGGAAATAAAAAAGAAAGAAAACGTTCACGATATAACCCCCAAAAGTCATAATTTTCTTGCTTAATGTTTCAATTTAATGTCCTTTATCAAAAGAGATACGTGTTTTGCTAAAAAAAGAGAAAAAAAATAAATGCTGAAATGCACATTTATAATTTTTGGGGAACAATGGAATTCATTAAGCGTATAGAGAAAACCGTAAAGTTTTCAGGAAACTTCTTTCAATAAACTTCAAGGTACTTAGGTAGTTGTTGATATTAAGAAATCTTAAACTTTGCACAAAGGTGAAGTTTTGTCCATTTTTTTTAATAAATACGGTTTTATTAATACAATAATTCTCTTTCTTTTTGTGTTGATCATGTACCGCCCGGGAGAGAGCGAGAGATAAAGTAACGTTCGCATTTTAGTGTATGAGCGTGTATGAAACACGTGTAGTACAATCCATTAGAGACTAGCGTTAGCTTTAAACAAAATAACATTACCATGATACTGATTGCAAAATAAATGTTGATTCCATATATCACTGTAAGATAAGGGAAAGGGAAATACAATTGAAATTTGGCACGAATGAACTATAGAATCCTTTGTATTTTCCCCTAAGTATTATTGGCCTCTGAAATATGTAGACAAGAATATTTGGAAGATAAGATTACTACAATAGATGAGGTTATTGCCTATCTTTTATACTGATTCTATTTCATTTGAAGGTCACTAATCATCAGCAAGCACTAGAAAAAGTCCCAAAGATTAAACATTCAAGCCATTGCTCTCTAGTCTTGGGTAGTGCCATAGCCTCTGTACCATGGTTTTCCACTGTCT
>NC_090756.1:46559695-46564695 GCF_036898095.1 Palaemon carinicauda | reverse complement strand
CTCAGACACAATAATATCACCAATGTTTGAATAACACTATACATGGTATATGTAGGAGAGAAATCACGATCACGTTTGAGAGGAAAACACTATTCTCGTTAGAGAGGAGGTATGTAGTGGCTGGAGAAAGGGCTGGCAGACATTGGCTCCTTCAAGGGGATAGGCTGGATCTTTTCTGGTTCTTATACATTGTTAGGACCTTATATATTAACCTAATTCATTCTAGTAACTTCTAGTAAATCATTCTCATGGTGTGGGGGAATAGCTCTAGTGGTGTAAGGTTGCCAACTTAGCAATTTGAAGACGAGTACTACTGTTTCTTGCGTGGCAACTCTCTCAGCTAAATCTGCCCACCTCCTCTTGTAACAAGGAAAAAAAAAGAATAATTTTTATTCTAAAATTTCCATGCCTCTTACAACCACGTGGAAACATGATGCAATCCCTAGCGTGTGTGACATACAGCTTACCTTTTAACAAGTTTACATAAGACTTTATAACAAAACTACGTGAAATGAAAATCTAAATCTTTAAAAATACCGTAAATTTTCATATGCAGAACTGAATGAAAATACAATTAAATAAAGAACGACAGTTTAATGTAATTTACATACATCACTTAATCCTACGTGAGTGGAACTCACTTTACAAATAAAATATGTGAATAAATATTCTTCCATCATGAAGACCTGCTGTGTAAGAATATATATATATATATATATATATATATATATATATATATATATATATATATATATATATATATATATATATATATATATATATATATACCTCTGTATCTGCATGTCTGCATGTGTGCTTGTGGATTTACGTCCATGAATAAATCAACACACGATTTCATAGCTCATAATTCAGAAATCCGAGTGGCCACATTATTCAACACGGCTATTGTAATAGCGAAGCCAACCCACCAAAGCTTTGTTCATTCTATAATGATTAATATTACGGTGGTCGAGTCAGCCGCTTGACCTCCAATGATATTGGTCTCTCATTAACAAATGCTTTGCATATCTCTCGAAAAAGGGAAAATTTATCAATACTGCAGCAGTTTGGGAAGTGATGCTTGCGACTAATTATGGCAATATATTAATGAGTCACTAGTTTGTTTTCTTTTAGAAATTAACTAACGATGAGATACTATTATGATGTTGGATTTATGGTATGAATAGGTTGAGCTTAATTGCTGTATCTGACAATAATGCATGATAGAGTTACCACTCGTAATTAGGTATTTTTTTGTCATTTTTTTTCCCGTACATAAACTAACAGAGGAGTATTCTTGTCAATTAGGATTGGCAGATTAACATACTGGTGGTTGCCACATGTCCATATTTACACATTCATATGTGTATGCACGTATGTATGTGATTAGGTAGCTTCAACCGTGTTTGGCAGTTGATGTCTGGTTAGTCCACGCCCCCAACTCCATGTCGGGTACGTTCATTACTTAAATTCATCAGTATTATGGTTAAAAAAGTCGAGTTCATTAAATATTTGCGTCTTTTAATTTTTATCATAATTGAAAATTACTGTAGTTTTTATCATGATCTAGCTGATATTGTTAGAAAGTATATATATATATATATATATATATATATATATATATATATATATATATATATATATATATATATATATATATAAATACATATATATATATATATATATATATATATATATATATATATATATATATATATATATTTTAGGATATGCTTCCTGAACTGTATCTTTAATTGAGCGAGATTGCAAAATATTTCGTCATTTTGAAGAAGGTAATAGTCGCCAGTTGGTCACCATTGAACGAAAATCAATGAAATGCAGGCAAACGACTTTTGCTATATGCTGTACCTTAATATCGGAATAGATGTTTGAAATAAAGGCTAAAATATTCTATTATTTGGATTGAATTATACAGTCTGATGTTCGTAATAAGAATAATTTTTCTTTTATTCCATGAATGATAAATAAAATCTAAAAAATAAGAATTAAATTTGATACATCTTTCAAATAATCTTATCTAGTCACAATCTTTTCTTTCATTTCATCTTAACACAGTCTTCAAATAGTTCTGTGAGTGTGTCTCTCTCTCTCTCTCTCTCTCTCTCTCTCTCTCTCTCTCTCTCTCTCTCACAGACAAACATGTTTTTGCACATCTTTAATTTTAGCGATTATGCTGAGCCTTAATGGCCCAAGTTTTCGTAAAGTTTAGATCCAGCAAAATCTGTCTTTGGAATAAACTTAGGAGAGTGAGAAGGTTCTAATGTGAACCTCAGATGTATAATGTATTAAGAAAGTTCTGATTCTCTTTCAACTCTTGAATTTACACAATTAAGAGAAAGAAAACGCAATTTCAGTAATTCAACTTGTAGTGATGAAACTGGAATATTTATAATAATAATTTATATATATATATATATATATATATATATATATATATATATATATATATATATATATATATATATATATATATAGATAGATAGATAGATAGATAGATAGATAGATAGATAGATAGATAGATAGATAGATAGATAGATATATATATATATATATATATATATATATATATATATATATATATATATATATATATATATATATATATATATATATATATATATATATTTTTTTTTTTTTTTTTTTCTTGTGAACTTCATTCGCTAGCTTTTAATCATTGGATTTTAGTGGCCTATTGGAAACATTCCTTTCTGGTGAAACGCCAAAATGGGGTTCGAGTCCCGCTTAAAATCATTAGCTCCTTTAGTGTCTGCAACCTCACCATCCTTGTGAGCTAAGAAGGAACGTTTGGCGGAGCCTACAGGTCTACCTGCGGAGTCATCTGTAGCCATTGCCTGGCCCTCCAAAGTCGTAGCTTGGATGGAGATGGGGCTTGGGTGCTGATCATATGTATATATGGTCAGTCTCTAGGGCATTGTCTTGCTTGATAGGGCAATGTTACTGTCCCTTGTCTCTGGCATTCATGATGGAGCTTTAAACCACTAAACTAATTAGTTATATCATCATAACTAACATCGACGCTTTTCAAATATTCATATATGGCTCAACTACATTTCCTGTAGTTATTGAGCATTCTAATTACAACATTGAGGATGGCAAGTAATTTTCCGAAAGGCTGTCAATATCATTTCAATTCCAAATGTCTTCCCTTTTACCATATGGTTAATTGAATACTTATTAGTTTGAAATGTCCGTGAATTTCATACATTGTCATGTGATTGCTCTCTCTCTCTCTCTCTCTCTCTCTCTCTCTCTCTCTCTCTCTCTCTCTCTCTCTCTCTGTTTAAGCTTGCCATTACATGCTTCATATTGTTGAAGTTTTTATGCTACTATTATCCTCATCGGTTTGTATATAAGCTTGTGTGTCTCGTTAATAAAGCAGTCATGTCCAGCCCGTCTATCTGGCAACACATAGTCGCAGTATCCCACAGGTTTTATTATATATCCTAACAAGAAAGCCGTATTGAATATCAGTGTTATTATAGTGTTTCTGTGTGGGGATACCTTAGCATGGTAATAGAGTTTGTGTATCGCCATACTCGGCAAAGCTGTACTAGTCTGAAATTTAATATATATTTCAAGAAATCTTATTTAGTCACAATCTTCTCTTTCATTTCATCTTAACACAGTCTTAAAATAGTTTTGGGTCTCTCTCTCTCTCTCTCTCTCTCTCTCTCTCTCTCTCTCTCTCTCTCTCTCTCTCTCTCATATAGACACTAGTATATATATATATATATATATATATATATATATATATATATATATATATATATATATATATATATACTAGACTGGATAGCTGTGAGTGATCAGACTAAAGTTTCTCGCCGTCACACTTCTTAGTGACCAGTGTGGTAATGAGAACTGACTAAACCACAGACATGAATATAGACATGTCTGAGTCCTTTGTCCTGCAGTGATTTGTTGTTGTTGTTGTTGTTGTTGCTTTTATATCATATCAATATAAAAACCACTTATTATATACAAACGATGTCATTTCTGATCTTTCCAGTATTAAATTAACAACATTATGGTTAATTAAAGAATATCTTAATAACATTCATCAACTCTATGATCACCTAAATCACTCAGTTATATTAAATAAATTATTTCAAATATCAAAACATTGAATACATTTCTACAATTCCTTTAGAGAGCAAACTTGAATGTGAGTTACAAAAATAAATCAGTATTTGGGATTGCCTTAGAATCTATATATAAGAAAAAATTCTTATTTCAAATTATAAGCACAATAGAAATAATAGAAAGACGTTCCATGTTGCATTGTCTGCAACTTGAGAATAAATAGAACGCCAGTTACTTAATGCAATTGTTTGTGTGCGTATATATATATATATATATATATATATATATATATATATATATATATATATATATATATATATATATATTTATATATATATATATATTTATATATGTATATATATATATATATATATATATATATATATATATACATATATATATATATATATATATATATTTATATATGTATATATATATATATATATATAAATAAATATTTATTATTATTATTATTATTATTATTATTATTATTACTAAGCTACAACCTAGATGGAAAGGCAGGATACTATAAGCCCAAAGAATCCAACAGGGAAAAAAAATCCCAGTGGGGAAAGGAAATAAGGAAATAGATAAACTATATAAAAAGTAATTGATAATAATTATAAAATATCTTAAAGTCAGTAACAACATTAAAATAGATCTTTCATATATAAACTATGAAGAGAGACTCATGTCAGCCTATTCAACATCAGAACATTCGCTGCAAAGGTTCAACTCTCGAGGGATGTTTCCCCAAAACTTTGGATCCCATAAACTCTAAGTTTCTTCTTGAAAAACTCTTATTCAATCATCACCTAATCATCCATCAGTAATTGTAGCCATTTGATAAGTTAATGACCTTTTGATTAATAATC
>NC_090756.1:46537195-46554695 GCF_036898095.1 Palaemon carinicauda | reverse complement strand
ACACGTTTAAACATACAAAGTTATCATTATGCATACAAATGTATAACCTAAATATATATATATATATATATATATATATATATATATATATATATATATATATATATATATGATATATATAGATATATATATATATATATATATATATATATATGGATATATATATAGATATAGATATATATATATATATATATATATATATATATATATATATATATATATATATATATATATATATATATATATATATATATATTCATGAACCTCTCGCTAGAGGGGCGAATCAGCAAAACGTGGTTAGTTTTTGTGTTCATAATTCTGACACTGTTTCTCAGGAGAACATTGCAACGGCTGTTTGCTGCTTGTTCTCTCCAAACGACACATCATTCATGGCAGATTGCAACATAGCAAAGGTTCTTTTGTTCACAATTCAAATTGTAACATCTCTAATTTTTACGTTCAAACTTTTCATAATGTTTCGTTTTAAGAGATGGGAGAATTTTTTTTTTTTTCAAAACTTTAATTGCATTTGAAACATTGAATTACTTGTGGGATTCCTTATCGTTGTGAAAGGGTTTGCGTATCGCCATGATCAGCAAAGCTGTACTAGTCAGGGATACCTACACTAGGTTGGTTTGCCGTGAGCGATCAAACAAAAATCTCCCATGATCACAAATCCGAAGTGTCTAGCGTCATGATGATAACTGGCCAAATCCCGGACATGAAAAAAGACATGTCTGATGCCTGTCCTGCAGTGGAATAGATATTGTTGTTGTATTAAAATTTTAGTTGAATAAAAGCATTAAGGTACAAAGTTTAGATTAAAAGTGTTGGTAGCGAGAGCTTCTGATAATGAAGCTGCTGATTGGTTGGTGTAGATTACCTTGGATTGATGCCAGAAAGCGCTATTTTGGAAGGACCAAAATTTTTATGGTAATTAGTGGTCTATTGTGGACCTCAGTACCCGATTGATCAGTGGAAATGGATTTGAATCTCTCTCTCTCTCTCTCTCTCTCTCTCTCTCTCTCTCTCTCTCTCTCTCTCTCTCTCTCTCTTTTATCATAGTTTTAAAAGTAAAGTTTAGAAAGTTAAGTCTATATAGTTTCTTGCGTTTGAATCTGAGATGTTGTTAAGTATAGGATTAAGGCTACTAACTAAGTATTTAGAAATAATACTTATAAATAGAATTATAGACGTAACCGTTACTTGAGCCTAACCTCATTCACCGTAGTATTCAGAAGAAAGGCCTCGTAAATGCGTATTAGCCCAGCGGCATAGTAAGAAATATGAAACCAATTGTTCAAATTGTTCTAAAAGCACCAAAATTGGCACACATGTGGATTAATACATTCTGAACAATTTTGGATATGGAGGCATTCAAGATTCTCCCCGTAGCACATTTGGCGGCCATTTTTCAAAATGGCCGCTATTTACCATTAGCGTCATTGAATATGTACCATAATTTGTCTTTTTGTGGATGCTAAAGGTGATAAGTGTGCTAGAGGTGATAAGTATTGTACAATTACACATACTTCTGTGCTTACCAAATAATTTGGCTACCATTTCACAAGAAAATGAATTTTACTTTGCAGCGGCAGCGTTGGTGGCAGTGACGGCGGCTGCAGTAATAGTATAGTGTTGATAGTCATGGTGTTTGTAGTAGTAACTTGTGGTAACATGGTGGTGTTTTGTGTCTTTGCAGGTGAGGCAGCAGCAGCACCACCTGACATCAGAGACGCGTTGTTCCAGACTGCAGCCATGGCAAAGAAGTTCCAACTGGTCGATACTTTTGAGCAACGTACTCCCACAACACCTCCTGAGACAAACTGGAAGCTGTGTCTTGTATGTCAAGAGGAGACAACAGAGTCACTTGTCTGCCCAGTACTGTCTAAACGCCGAGACCCTGGGAGTGGATACACGACAATGGCTGCAAACTTGGTCAAATTTGATGAACTCGGAGAACTGCCAAGAACTGTTCAGTTACAGAGACTAGATGAAGGACAAGGTGTTGAGGCGACAATGGTTGCCCACCAGGCCAAGTGGCATAAAACATGTATGCTCAAATACAATAACACAATGCTACGAAGAGCAGAGAAGAGACGCATCGCAAGCAGCTCAGCATTTGATAGTACTGACAATGTCCAGGCCAAGCGCGCCAGAACACACTCTTCAGAAGCCACTACCAGCGGCACCTCCTGCTTTTTCTGTGGAAAGTCTGGCACAGAGACCCTACATGAAGTAACAACCTTCCAGGTGGACACACGCGTACGGAAGTGTGCAGCGCAAGTTGGGGACAATGAACTCATAGCCAGGCTCAGCATGGGTGATATGGTGGCTCTGGAGGCCAAGTACCATTCCAAGTGTTTGTTGGCTCTTTACTATCGTGCAAAGACCACTGTAGAAGCCGAGCAGAAAACTGACCATGAAGGTGTAATGTCAAGAATCGTACTGGCTGAACTGGTCCTGTATATCGAGGAAACCCACCTAGAAGAGGACACCACCCCAGTCTTCAGACTCGCAGAACTTGTAAAGCTATACACAACAAGAATGGAACAGCTCGGGGTTGTTTTGTGCCAGAAAGTTAATAGCACAAGGCTGAAAGAGCGCCTGTTAGCCTAGTTACCAGGCCTGAGATCCCACAGCAAAGGCCGAGATGTTTTACTAGCGTTTGATGAAGACATTGGTGAAGCGCTAGGCAAAGCCTGCGAGCAAGACTGTGACACTGAGGCAGTTCACCTTGCGCGTGCTGCACAGATAGTTCGTCGATATATGTTTGAAGACACTTACCAATTCCGTGGATCATTCCCGGGCGGCTGTCAGGAGGACTCTGTGCCAAACGTACTAGTTGCAATGGTAAATATGGTGCTGGATGGCCCCACCATCAAGAATCAAAGCCATTCCTCTTCAACACAAGCAGCTCTTTCCATTGCGCAGCTTCTCAAGTTCAACAGTGTCAAGCAAAGTCGGAAGCAGGGAGCAACCAAGACACAGGAGCCTCCAGCTGTCAGACACAGTACGTCTCAAGAAACTCCTCTTCCAACCTATGTTGGGCTGATGCTGTATGCTGAAACACGCAAGAGAGGACTTGTGGACAAGCTCTTCTCTCTGGGCCTAAGCATCTCATATGACAGAGTCCTACGTCTTTCTGCCCAGATGGGAAACAGCGTGTGTCAGCTGTACCGCATAGAGGAAGTGGTCTGCCCGCCTACCCTGCGTAGCAATGTGTTCACAACTGCGGCTGTGGACAACATTGACCACAACCCAAGTGCCACCACAGCCAAGAATTCATTCCATGGAACAGGAATCTCGCTTTTTCAACACCCAACGTGTGCAGATGAGGGAGTGGATCGTAGCATTGCTCTCACTGGGCGTGATACTGGATCAAAGACGGTTGAGCCTCTACCAGAATATTACACGGATGTACGTCCTGTTGCTTCTTCTGTCAAAGGGCAAATGATCCCAGCTACTTCTGTGACCTCTCTTAGACGCCACAACTGTGAGCAGCACATAGAAGATGAGTATATGTGGCTGGAGAACACGAGAAGTGTTCTCAAAGATGATGTTGAGGCCTGTGAAAACACATCATGGGCTGCATACCATGCAAGGCACCAAGATCCAAAGCAACCAGTCATCACACCAACGTCCCTGCTTCCCTTGTTCCAGGAGAGTGCTCACACTGTGGCAATGATCAGACACTCTATTGATGTAGTCAGGAGTGCAGTTAAACATCTCAACCCAGGCCAAACTCCAGTTCTGACTTGCGACCAGCCACTATTCACTCTAGCAAAACAGATCCAGTGGAAGTGGCCAAACACATATGGAGAAGACCAACTGGTGGTGATGTTTGGGGGGTTGCATATTGAGATGACGGCACTGAAGACCCTGGGTGACTGGTTGCAGGGAAGTGGGTGGACCCAAGCACTGGTACAAGCAGAGATCACAACTGAAGGAATAGCAGACTCATTTCTTCGAGCAGCTCACGTCACACGCACCAGAAGAGCACACCAAGTCACAGCGGCTGCGTTGTATAATCTCCAATGGCGTGCCTATGACAAGTACAGCACCACCAATACAGAAGATGATGAGCACCCTGAAAGCTTCGAAGACTGGTGCAGTCAGAGAGAACAGAGTTATCCGCAGTTTCAGTACTGGTCAACAGTCTTGGCACTGGAGCTGTCCACTCTGATCTATGTGCGATCTCTGAGAGAAGCCAATTTTAGCATGTACGTGGATGCTCTGACAGAACTGGCTCCGTGGTTCTTCGCACTAGACCACACGAACTATGCCCGATGGATACCAGTGCATCTACGGGACATGGCAGAACTGGCAAACAAACATCCAGACGTCTTCACAGAGTTTAGCAAGGGACACTTGCTAAATGGCGGCCAGTTTGGGGGCCATTTTTGAGAAGATTCATCTAAATATCTGTTAAACATTTATTGATGTTAATTCTGATGTAAAAAAAGGGAATTTTGGCCCATCTAGCACCAAACTAACGACACATAATGAAGTCTATGTAATGACGCTAATGTTAAATGGCGGCCATTTTGAACAATGGCCGCCATATCTTCCTAAGGGCTAATCTTGAATGCCTCCATATCCAAAAATGTTTAGAATATATTAATCTACATGTGTGCCAATTTTGGTGCTTTTAGACCAATTTGAACAATTGGTCTGCTATGCCGCTGTACTATATAGAAATAATGCGAGTTTAGCTTCAAGTGAACAACAGCTGATTGCTCTTACATTCTACACCCTGATGAGATCCACGATCTCTCGAGTTCTATTCCAATTGAAGCTGAGTCGGGATATAAATATTCTGGTGATACCTACGTGCTGGGCAGACCCATAACTCAATGAAGTAGAGGAAGACCGAGACAAAAGTATCTACGCCATCACACACGGAGCATTTATCCCATGCAAGAATACCACAATCCCCCAAGAACAAGCAATAGTGTAGACTACTGCAGAGTCTCGGCACAGGAGATTTGAAGCAGTTGTTGAACGATGCTATTTGGGAGTTGATTCGATGATTCAAGAGTTCATAAAGGAAGACAATCACACGAACTAAGAAGTACAACGTTTAACTTTAGATATATATCCGATAAAAAGAAAGAGGGAGCCAAACCAAAAAGAAATAGAGGGACACTCAGTAGAGCGCAGAAATCCGCCATGGTGGCGTATTTCATGACCTTTTGCTCAACCTTGACCTTGACTTTTGACCTTAAAATGTGTTAATTGGCGTGGATTTTCATACAAAAAAATATGAACCAAGTTTGAAGTCTCTGTGACAACGATGTACAAACTTATGGCTGATTACGTGAATTGGACATTTTGCTTGACCGTTACCTTGATCATTGATCTTGACCTTCCAAAATTTAATCATTTCCAGCTTTTTACATAATAGTTCATCCCAGTAAGTTTTATTACAATACAAATAAAATTGTGGCCAGGAAGCTGTTCATAAACAAACACACACAAACAAACACATAAACAGACAAACAAACACAAACAAGGGGTAAAACATAACCTCCTTCCAACTTCGTTGGCGTAGGTAAAAATGGCTCGCAACAATTTTAAAGCAAAATAAATCTGTCTCGTTAAATGATGATATTCGAGGAATTGCTCACAACTTCCATCTTAGTTATTGCTTTCGTCATCATAATGGCGATGAAGTTGTTGAATGTTGAAGAGTGTTTTTTTTTTATCAACTTCTACATTTTAATGATAAATGTTTCATGTATTTTCAAGTAATTAATGATGAAGGAGTTTACAAACGTTATTCTTTATCTAATTTTATATCTAAAAAATGGTTTAAATATCTTTAGACTATATTTAAATCCAATTTTTGTAAGCAACCAGTGTTGAGCATTTATTCGTTTCCTTATTTTCTTTCCTCACGGGGCTATTTTTTTTCTGTTGGAGCCCTTTGGTTTATAAAACCTTGCTTTTCAAACTAGTGTTTTGTAACTTAGCCAATAATAATAATAATAATAATAATAATAATAATAATAATAATAAAAAAAAAAAAAAATAATAATAATAATAATAATAATAATAATAATAATAATAATAAGAGCAAAATCATACCATCTCGTAAATATATTCTGGTATGTCACTCTTTGGATAGGATTTTATAATCTATCTATCTATCAATCTATCTGTCTATCTATCTATTCGTACCCATAACTTTAAAATCAAATTTAAACGAACGAGAAAAAAAGTTAATTGAACAGCGCAGATACGCTTTATTGAACAATATTTCCACCTCGCAAGTAATGAAATGAAAAGTAGTTCGGTAAGTAAGTATCTTCAATTAATTTTCTTCGAGGAAAGTTAGTCATTTTCAGGACAACAATGTCTCTCACTCTCTCTCTCTCTCTCTCTCTCTCTCTCTCTCTCTCTCTCTCTCTCTCTCTCTCTCTCAGCCCCAAACGATAATCTTGAGGAAAGTTGGAGAGGTAGGGAGGGGGGGGGGGGGGGGGCGATTAGTCTCCCCTCTCCAACCACCCTAGTGTACAGCCCCATTTTCTTGTGAAAGTGTAATACTAAGTGGTGGGAAACGAGAGAGAGAGAGAGAGAGAGAGAGAGAGAGAGAGAGAGAGAGAGAGAGATTATTATTATTATTATTATTATTATTATTATTATTATTATTACATTCCTTTTGGTAAGGGTAGAAGAGGCTCTTTAGCTATGGTAAGCAGCTCTTCTAGGAGAAGGACACTCCAAAATCAAACCTTTGTTCTCTAGTCATGGGTAGTGCCATAGCCTCTGTACCATGGTCTTCCACTGTCTTGGGTTAGAATTCTCTTGCTTGAGGGTACACTCGGGCACACTATTCTATCCTATATCTCTTACTTCTGTTTTCAAAGTTTTATTGCTTATATAGGAAATATTTATTTTGATATTGTTACTCTTCTTCAGATGTTATATTTTTCCCTGTTTCATTTCTTCACTGGGCTATTTTCTCTGTTGGAGCCCTTGGGCTTATAGCATTCTTTTTCCAACTAGGGTTGTAGTTTAGCAAGTAATAATAATAATAATAATAATAATAATAATAATAATAATAATAATAATAATAATAATAATTTTATTATTATTATTTTTATTATTATTATTATTATTATTATTATTATTATTATTACTTGCTAATTTACAACCCTAGTTGGAAAAGCAAGATTCTCTAAGCCCGAGGGATCTAACAGGGAAAATAGCCCAGTGAGGAAAGGAAATAAGGAAATTACAAGAGAAGTAATGAACAATTAAAATAAAGTATTTCAAGAACAGTAACAACATTAAAATAAACAATAAAAACCTAAAAGAAAATAAGATGACGTATTGGGATTTACCTTTAATACCTTACAAAGTAAAAAATTTAATTGTCAAGTTTTCTAATAATATTATAATAGAGGTAATTAAAATTATAATTATATTGTGTATAAAAGATTGCCAATTTGAAATGAATGGGAATTTTTATGCACAATCATAGTGTCAATGGGAAGCTCCTTATCAGTAATATCAATTGATAACTCCATATCTACAGTATCATATTGACAAGTCAATTATAAAAAAAAAAAACATGAATAAACAAGGATAGGGAATAGAATTTAGAAAAAAAAAACATTACACAGCTTGGTAAAAAAAGGTTATAGTAAGCACCAAATATTCAGGTCATAGACTTTATCAATGAAAATATAATTTTTCTAACAGTGAGAAAATGGTAAAATAAAATAATGAATTGCAATAGCATCTGTTTAATGGTTCCAGGAAAGAAGAAATTGGTTTATTAATTGAATTTCTTAGAATTTCTTGTTGGAAATCGAGCCATTATAGAAACACGGCTTCGAACAGAAGCGGAGATCATAGAAAGTCAGGGTTATAATATTCTCTGTTACTGTCAGGATTATAATTTCAGTGGACAGGAAAACTAGAATAAATTCAGAGAGAGAGAGAGAGAGAGAGAGAGAGAGAGAGAGAGAGAGAGAGAGAGAGAGAGAGAGAGAGAGAGAGAGTGCGCGGAACAGTATTTAAAAGACCGGAGAATAAATGAAACGAGAAGAATAATCAAACCATGAGAGTTTTTCCTTCTTGTTTTCTTCTTCTTGAAATGTTCATTAAAACAAAGCTTCAGTAGGAATCTTCGTTTTGGGTAAAACGATTTTATTTTTCATTTCTCAATAAATTCATCAAGAGACTAAGTAGTGCTGAGAAATAAACTACATTCGAGTAAAAATTCAATTCTCAAAAATGAGCAATGTTGAAATTCTCTCTCTCTCTCTCTCTCTCTCTCTCTCTCTCTCTCTCTCTCTCTCTCTCTCTCTCTCTCTCTCTCTCTGTGTTTTTGTGTGGGGGCTTATGTATATAATACAATCATTATTTAATCTCTCTCTCTCTCTCTCTCTCTCTCTCTCTCTCTCTCTCTCTCTCTCTCTGCCCCCCTTTCAGTGGCTCATCTGGTTTTCTCTACACGAATCATCTAGCCAAGATTTTACATAAAGGTTGTGTTTTCGTTTGGATAATGATTCCGTCTGTCTGTCTGTCTCATTCGTAAGATATTTCCTTTATGAAGAAATCCCTGGCTTTCTTTCGCCCTATGTTAATACACACACTAAAACATTTCTAATATCTCTCTCTCTCTCTCTCTCTCTCTCTCTCTCTCTCTCTCTCTCTCTCTCTCTCTCTCCGTGTGATCTGGTTTCCTCTATAACGAATCACCGACCTGAGATTTTTCAAGGTTGGACCCAGAGTGCTCGTTAGCAAAGGACTTTCATCACAAGTTGGAGAAATGAAGTCTTCGAGCATTTATGGAAGGACAATTTTCTTTCATAGAAAGATACTGAAGCAAATATCTTATTTGCTACAGGGTTTGGAGAGAGAGAGAGAGAGAGAGAGAGAGAGAGAGAGAGAGAGAGAGAGAGAAGCAGTAATACCTTAGCGCAGGACAGTTTGAGGATTGCCAACATATTTAATAAGCCTATTAAAGGTTGAGTGTAATCTGATAAGATTCTCGAAGCAATTTACGCACTTCACCTAAGCTTTACCGGAAAGCTTTGCTTTTCTTCTTCTTCTTCTTCTTCTTCTTCTTCGTGTCATGACAAGTAGAGGTCTTTGAGAATCTCATATTTATTGGTGTCCTAAAACCAATTTCAATTGCCTATTGGAAATATCTCTGCTTAGTTATCTGATGGGCTGGATTTCGAGACCAGTTTCTTGTAGTGTCTGCAACCTCACCATCATTGTGAGCTAAGGATGGAGTATTTACGGGAGTCATCAGCAGCCATTGCCTGGCCAACCATAGTCTAGCCTGGGTGGAGAGAGGGCTTGGGTGCTGATCGTATGTACAGTCTATAAGGTCAGTCTCTAGGCCATTCTTCTTCCAGGGCGTTGTCACTGTCCCGGGCCTCTGCCATTCATGAGTGGCCTTTAAACGTATAATAACTATTTCGTTTACAATTTTTGTTTTAGATTTTCATACATTTTGTGCTTATTATTAAGGTATTTTCCATAGATTTGTCGCTTTTAGTATCTTTCCTATGAAAAATATATTTATGCACTCATTAAGGCCTTATAAAAAGGCTTAATTTTTCCAAATAGTTTTAGAAGTTCTGACTTTTAGACTTTCTTACAATACTAATAATATTGATTTCCTGTTGAAATCTACTTTTCTTAGGCAGATATTTTAGGTAATTTTTCCCTGATTGTATAACATTACTGTATTCCAACAGATACACATTACAAATTTGCATTAACATAAAATCATCTTAAAATACTATTACTTTTTCTACGAATATTGATAGTCTGTGATATGAATATTAGTGAATTATGAGTATTTTTGTGATAAGAAATTCTTTGGAATATTTGTATGAGTTTTATACGATGTTGTATTGAGCCCTATCATCATCATCATCATCATCATCATCAATATCACACACTCTCTCTCTCTCTCTCTCTCTCTCTCTCTCTCTCTCTCTCTCTCTCTCTCTCTCTCTCTCTCTCGTCCAATATTCGAAATACTTAGGAAAAGTACATATTCAAGTTTTCATAGGTCAATACATATTTATATATATATATATATATATATATATATATATATATATATATATATATATATATATATATATATATATCATATACAGTATATATATATATATATATATATATATATATATATATATATATATATATATATATATATATATATATATATATCATATACAGTATATATATATATATATATATATATATATATATATATATATATATATATATATATATATGTATATATATATATATATATGTATATATATACAGTATATATAAAGTGTAATCTACGAAAAACGGCGTATACAACTTAGCAAAGTGATGATTAAATGATTGGTTTAATTTTCAACTCTAAAATCCTCCGTTCATTTGTAATCAACACTGTATTTTTAATTTTTCTTTTCCTTTTGAAGTTTGTATCACAACAGTAATCTTTTTGCATCATAAATATTTTTTGCTTTGATTCATTTGATTTTTTTTTCTATTAATTTTATTTTCTAATCATTCTTAATTTTTAATTTTGTGTTTCCTGGTGTTTCCTTGCGTATCTTTATAGTCCTGGAAATATCGTTATAACGTTCACGAAACATCAACAATAAAGAAAAGATCTTTTATTTTCTGAAATCCTCTGCTTTCTGAGAACAACCTTTTATGACCCTCACTTTTGGCTTTGTCCTCCTTCGCTGACGATCTTTTGAACGGTTCGAAAGTTTCATGACGTACAAGTTCTCTGATCGAGAATAGGAACTGTTTTTATCTAATTCTTTCTCTTCCACCTAACATGTGGAACCTAGAACAGCTGGATAAAGTGAGGTTCCCAATTCATTGCTTAAACGAAAGTATTCCGATTTTGTAGGAATGTGTTCATCCGTTTCCGCTCGTGCTGGAAGACACTGGAATTTGGTACCATAGCCAAGAGTCAATATAGCCATAGCCGAAAGCATTAGGAGAGAGAGAGAGAGAGAGAGAGAGAGAGAGAGAGAGAGAGAGAGAGAGAGAGAGAGAGTTTTGTCAAATGAAGGTAATGTTCACTGATAGTCTCGTGTACAGGAAAAACTGTTTTAAAAGTACACTGTTAAAAACTTGCATTAAAAACGGTAAAAATCTTGGAATAAATGTTGGCAGCCATTTACCGTTTTAAAAATCGAATACATAGACCTTAAGGAGTGATATTACGGTCACCAACTCCTATGATATGATAACAACGTAGGGTGAAAATTACAGTCGCCTGCATTTCTTAAAATATGGCTGAGAACTGCATTGTTTTTTTTAACAGTTTAGTGTTTAAATATCTTATTAATCTTATATGGAACTTCAGGAGTTCAAATTTGCAGCGAATTTTTTCTTTTTCACGTTGAACAGGCTGATATGAGTCTGTCCTAATAGCTTATATATGATATGTCTGTTTTAACGTTGTTCCTGATCTTAAGATATTTTATATTCACTAATTATTTTTCTCCTATATCTTATTTATTTTCTTATCTATTTTTCTCACTGGGCTACTTTCCCCTGTTGGAGCCCTTGGGCCTATAGTATCCAGCTTTTCCAAATAAGCTTGTAGTTTAGCTAGTTAATAATAATAATAATAATAATAATAATAATAATAATAATAATAATATTAACTATAGTCAATTCTTTTTAGTGAGGCAGATTGGCACCGACTCGCAGGGGTGCCACTTTAGTTCGGAGAAGTTTCTTAATAGCTGATTGGTAGGACAAAAATACTACCTACCAATCAGCTGTTAGGAAACTTTTCTGAGCTAAAAGGGCACCCCTGCCAGTCGGTGAAAATCTGACCCACTAAAAAGAATTCACTTTAGAGGGGCACTTAGTGGAACGCAGGCCTCCGCTGCGGCAGTTTATTTCTCAACCTATTGCTCGACCCTGATCTTGACCTTTAACCTTAACATTTATTAATTAGCGTGGATTTTAATACACTCAAATATGAACCAAATTTGAAGTCTCTGTGACAGGGGTGTCCAAACTTATGGCTGGTTACGTGCATTGGTCATTTAGCTTGACCATGACCTTAACCTTTGACCTTGTCCTTCCAAGATTTAATCCCTTTTAGTTTTTTACATAACAGTTAATCCCTGAGAGTTTCATTACTCTACGAATAAATTTTGGCCAGGAAGCTGTTCACAAACAAACAAACACACACAAACAGGCGGTAAAACATAATCTCCTTCCAACTTCGTTGGCGGAGGTAATAATAATAATAATAATAATAATAATAATAATAATAAGACTTAGCCTTTAGGCTATATAGAAGTTTTTCTCTTATTGTAAATTACTGAATTTACTGGGATTGAACTCGTACATAATTCATCTTTATAGATTTTGTAATGTAAAAACAAAGAAAAGAAATTACTATTTCCAACTGAACTTTAAACCTTATTATGAAAACTTTTCGTATCAAGGGTATTGTATTATTATTTTAATATTTGTTTTTTTTTTTTAGCGAAACAAAAGATAAGCTATAAGACACAAAGGCTTCTTTTTATAACAGGGTTATAGAAAATGAAATGACTTTTCTGTATCATATTAGATTGTCTTTCATTAAATATTTCTTATTGGGTTTTTCGAAAAGTAATTAACAATTTGCCGGAAGAAAAATCTGTTTAATCAGAATAAGTTTAATATTAAGTGAAAATGGAAACGTTTTAAATATCTGATGCAAATGTGAAATATGAACTAAAATTTGTACAAGTGGATCTGAGTCGAGAGCGAGTTATGCTAATTCTAACAGCATCACCTCAATACTACACAGTATTCTAAAAGTTTTATTCCAGCTGTGACTAGATTGTGGAATGATACTGTAGCATTTACCGTAAGAAAATCGATATTTTGTTAGGGTACATGTATCACATTTTTTGGGGCTTACCTTCATTTGTTCAAGTTCTTTCATAAGTCTACAAATTTTCATCCGTTGCTTCTTTATCAGGCCACACTGGTTTTTCTTTTTTCTTTTGCAAGCTACTGGTAGACTCTGAAAAAAAAAATATTAAAAGTTAATAATCCAGTGCATAAACAATTGGCATAAATATAAGACTATTCGATTTTATGATTACACACACGCGCGCGCGCACACACACACATATACACACACACACACACACACACACACACATATATATATATATATATATATATATATATATATATATATATATATATATATATATATATATATATATATATGATTTCTATTATGTATCTATTTAATTGCATTTCAGAACTGACCATTTATTGAGGAAAAATTATTTTGTTTTGATCTCTTATAAATATTGATTCACGATAACATCTTACCATTTGATTCTATGGTTGTGAATATTGGTTCTCCTTCTTCATGTAACCCTAATTGTATGGTCTCATAATGTATTTCAGGTTTTTGTAAATTATCTTTTCCATTGGAAATGCTACAATCAACATCCTCATAAGAAGTAGTTGTAGTAGTAGCAGCAGTAGGAGGAGGGGTAGTAGTAGTAGCAGTATTAATAACAAATGTAGGTCTAGCACTCAAATTAGTTTTAGTAGGACTAACACTTGTAGCAATACAACTAATATTATCCATAATACTTGTTACTCTGGCATTACTGTACACTTCACTGCCAGTATCTTTTGGATAAGCATAGGGAAATTCTGGAAATGCAAATAATATGAAATGAAACAAATGTCCTATTATACTTTTTCATTTGGCTGCTAGAATCATAAGTATGTTATGCATAAATATATACAGAAAAACTACTATACAAAATTTTTTTACCAATACCTGATTGAACATTTTCACTTAATTCAATATTTTCCCAATCTTCTTTAGAATTTTTCCTGGTCAGTTGATAGATGAACACTATAACCATAATACAACTATTAGTCTAACACTTTTTCACTGAAGATAAATTGAATATATATTTAGCATAATATAGCAAAATCTTCAAGGTCAATCAGTACCTACTAAATGAATTCTAGTCAGTAAAAGCAAAACTGTAATATCTACCAAAAGCATAGACCATTTACCAAGTTTCAAGGATGAAGTTCTTATCTCAGATGATCTATTCTCCAGAGCAGGAATGGTACAAACAAGATCAACTATATTGAGAACTATTGTGATGCACTTACCATTTCAGATAATCTAAACATATACAAACGACGCATCAAATACTGCACATCAGATACACCCCGTATTCAAGGTTGTACAAATTCTTGTTGGGATAAGTCAACAACCAGTTTCATGTATAATTTGATTGGTGGTGTAAATCTATTGATGTATCTGAAAATATGTATTTCAACAATAATTGCATGATACAAAATATATGTATATAAACATATGCACAAAAATATAGCACAACAAATAATTTTACTAAATTATGTACTGCACTTATATAAATTATCAAAGACATACATTCATTTATAAATAGATATATCCAAAATTGCATATGGACAAAACTATAAATAGGATGAAACAAAGAATGCTATGAATGAAAATGAAAGGTGAATACTGGCAAGTGCTTTCTGTGTACTTTATTCTGCCAAGACCTGATCATTATCATTAACTTATGAAAAGTTGGGAGATAGCCCATAAGATAATGAGAGCCGTACAAGACGGCCAGGATAATAAGAATTAGAAATTCAAAGGATGTCCTAACAACCAGGTAGGATTCAATCGACTAACTCCCGAGGACAATGTTCCTCAGATGCGGGATAGGGAAAGAACAGATAACTAGGGTAAGGTTGCAGCTGAGGCCAGAGAGGGAATGGGCCATAGCCAACACACAGCTAGTGCTAGAAGAACTCAAGCTGACAAGACAGGAAGCAGGGACAGAAGGCGACACCTCTGACTAGATAGGCTAACCAGGCAAGGGAGTTACGATTCCAAAGCAAGAGAGATATAGCACAAGAAACGAGGCTGTAGACAGAGCAGGCACTGCCAAGGCGGCAGAGGAGGACCCCAAGAGGTATCTATTCTACGCCTAAATAGGGTTAGGCCAAAGGGAGAACTGTGCAGGCAATCCTAGCCTACATAGCGGGTGAGGGAAAGCTCAAAAGCTAGGGTTAGATGACATGACAAGAGGAACATAGTTCCCAGTACAGTCAGGCTATGGCCTAACTAGGAATGGGAAGGGACAGAGAAAACACCTGAGGGGGTCTCTAAAGCAGCAGAGAGATTTTGACCAAGGGAGGAGAAAATCTCACCTACTTAGGGCCAGGAAAGATAGCTTACAAGTAGGTACACTAAGAGACACAAGGATAAGGAAAGAAGTGGGTAGTGATGGGAGACTCAGAAAATGGTGAGGCGTCATGACAGGAGGGCCCAACAGCAACATTAGAAGAGCAATAGCGTTCCAAGGGGTCTGCAGTGAGAGTGCAAAGAGGATAAGTCCTCACAACCAGGCATAGCCTACCGAAGACTAAGAGAGAAGCCTAAAAAGGGTTAAGGTGACACAAGGGGGTTTACTAGTCAACATTAGAACATGGGGTTACGAGTTCCTTGCCATGACGAATCAACAGCATGAGAAGATAGACAGCCTCACTCAACCACTATGGTTAGGTGATAGAAGGGATGGTGCACCAGTGAAAATTTACCAAGCATGGCCGCCGGCCAGGGTAGACTAGCTTAAGTCAGTGCTGATAAAAAAAGACACAAGAAACACAGAGGAAGGATGGGGGGATACCATAAAGATACCACACTTTAAAATAACAATTTAAAACATATTCTTACAGTAATATGACTAAATATCTAAGTGTTTTTGAGCTATTTGGTAACCAACATGGTGCAATGGTGCCGACCGCATGCCGCCCTCGGAACAATAAAAGCATACAAATCAGATAGGACACTGGATGGAGACGTGGAATTCTCCAACACAAGAAAAAGGGGTACTTAACTTAGTTGATGAGAAAAAAGCTGAAGCATTCAAAAATACCAAGAAAAAAGTCAGAACCTCTTCAAGCGATCGTTAAAAATGGCGACTGCGAAGGGGATACGTGTTAGTTGTAGCACATTAAGAACAGGAATTGTAACGGCTCTCTTGCCCGCAAATCCTACCGCTACCTTATCCTTTGAGACAAGGTTAACTCAATTCTAGGAAGGATAACCATGTCTTTTTATGACCACGTCCCTGATTTATACACGATGTCTTTCGGGATACTCACTCTGGAGGATAGAACTCTGTTGATACATCTAAGGTAAAATTTCTCTAGTATATCGCTCACAGAAATATCCTAAGGAGAAGTTGCCAATGAGGAAAGACTGACCATATATACATATGATCAGCGCCCAAGCTACCCAAGCAAGGACCAGGGAGGGGCAGGCATTTGCTGCTACAGGCTTAGCAGTTGGACCTATAGGCTCCTCCACCCCCTACCACCTATCCTTATCTCAAAATGATGCTGAGGTTGCAGACACCAAGAGAACTAATGAGTTTGAGCAGGAATCGAACTAGCGCCTGCTGATCACCAAGCAGGGACGTTTCCAATAGGCCACCAAACCGCAGAGATTTTTATGGCAGCCTATATTGGAGTTCAAGTATTAAAACTGCTATTTTCTCTTGTTCCTTTTTCCCAGCAGTTTTCCTCCCCTTCGTCTTCAATATTTCCTGGATTGGCTTGGGGACTCCTATTCCAGAAGTTTGCCATCGACATTCCAATAGGAATATTCCTTTAATTCTTGTATTTTTTTAGTACGTTCAACTACAGCTCTGAGCAGAACGAATCTATGTGTATATATATATATATATATATATATATATATATATATATATATATATATATATATATATATATATATATATATATATAATACAATTTATATTCAGTTTTAATTTCTTTTTGAAATTCTAATATAGCAATTTGTGCATTAAGCTCAAATTCCTAATTCCAAAGTAAATTAAAAATTTATCTCTGGAACTGTTTTTTCCAATATCCTAATTTTCTTTTTTTAGACTTCGAAAACAATGTTCTTGATTTCTCAGCCAAACAATTTGAATGCAAAGAAAAGAACTATTCCAGTGTAAATAACATTAAATTTTTTGCCCTTAGTAATTGCCTATAGAATCAGTGTCAACATGTTTGTCTCTTCTTAGTAAAAATGTTATGGGATCCATTGAACATCCAATCAACCAACTTCAGCTGAATGAAAAATCGTTTTGTTTGTTCCAATCAGACGAGTTTCTTCTACTGGAACAGGTGGGGAAATCAGTTAACCTCATTCTCCCCAATATCAAAGGATCACAGTAAAGAAATCACTCCTTCCATTGATAGATTTTAAAATTTTTATGGAACTTTAGGTATCGCTTTGTTATGTACACTTGGACACAACAACAACAATTGCAGCTGTTTCTAGTCTAATGCAAGAAAAAGGCCTCAGACGTGTCCTTATTGAGTTTGGCCGTTGGCCTACTGGAAACGTCCTTGCCTTGTGATCTGCTGGACTGTGGTTCGAGTCCCGCTAAATCTCGACACT
>NC_090756.1:46522195-46534695 GCF_036898095.1 Palaemon carinicauda | reverse complement strand
GGTGTTGCCATAGTCTCTGTACCATGGTCTTCCACTGTCTTGGGTTAGAGTTCTCTTGCTTGGGGGTACAGTATTTACTGAGATGAGTCTACATCAAGAATCGAGGAAAATCCTGAATCTCACTTTTCATTGCTATCAAAGCTTTTCAGTAAAAGAATGGGATCTCAATATTTTTCCAAGGCAGAGGCTTAATCATAACATTAGCATCATCAGACCATTCTTATAATTCAAAGATATTGGAAATTTTCTTTATGTGAGTGACCTAAAATGTTACTAGACTTTATGCCAATAACCAGCCACCCGTTGAGAGATAAGGGGTCTTTTGACTGGCCAGACAGTCCTACTTTGGATCCTTCTCTCTGATTACTGTTCATTTTCCCTTTGTCCACACACACACACACACACACACACACACACACACACACACACACCGAATAGTCTGGCCTATTTTTTACATATTCTCCTCTGTCCTCATACACCTGACAACAATCAGATTACCAAAGATTTCTTCTTCACCAAAGGGGTTAACTACTACACTGGAATAGTTCATTGGCCACTTTTCTCTTGGTGAGGGTAGAAGAGACTCTTTAGCTATAGTAAGCAGCTCTTCTAGAAGAAAGACAATCCAAAATCAAACCAATGTTCTCTAGTCTCAGGTAGTGCCATAGCATCTGTACCATAGTCTTCCACTGTCTTGCGTTAGAGTTCTCTTGCTTGAGGGTACGCTCGGGCACACTATTCTATCTTATTTCTCTTCCTCTTGTTTTGTTAAAGTTTATATAGTTCATATAGGAGATATTTATTACAATGTTGTTACGGTTGCTAAAATATTTTATTTTTCCTTGTTTCTTTTCCTCACTCAGTTATTTCCGCAGTTGAAGCCCTTGAGCTTATACCATCCTGCTTTTTCAATTAGGGTTGTAGCTTAGCAAGTAGTATTGATAATAATAATATGTCACTGGGCTTTGTGTCAATGACCTAACATGTTACTAGGCTTTGTGCCAATAACCTAATAAATCACTAGGCTTTGTGCCAATGACCTAATACGTTATTAGGCTTTGTGCTAATGACTTAATATGTTACTAGGGTTTGTGCCAATTACCTAATATGGCGCTACACTTTGTGCCAATGACCTAATATGTTATTATGCTTTGTGCTAATGACCTATTATGCTACTAGGCATTGTGCCCATAACCTAATAAGTCACTAGGCTTTGTGCTAATAACCTAACATGTTACTAGGCTTTGTGCCAATGACCCAATAAGTCACCAGGCTTTGTGACAATGACCTAATATGTTATTACGCTTTGTGCTAATGACCTAATATGTTACTAGGCTTTTTGCCAATGACCTAATAAGTCACTAGGGTTTGTGACAATGACCTAATATGTTATAAGGCTTTGTGCTCATATCCTAATATGTTACTAGGCTTTGTGCCAATGACCAAATAAGTCACTAGGCTTAGTGCCAATGACCAAATATGTTATTAGGCTTTGTGCTAATGACGTAACATTTTACTAGGCTTTGTGCCAATGACGTAATAAGTCACTAGGTTTTGTGCAATGACCTTATATGTTATTGGGCTTTGTACTAATGACCCAATATCATACTAGGCTTTGTACCAATGACCTAATATGTAACAAGGCTTTGTGCCAGTGACGTAATATGTTATTAGGCTTTGGCAAGTGACCTATTTTGCCACTAAGCTTTGTGCCAATGACCTAATATGTCACTAGGCATTGTGCCAATGACCTAATATGTTACTAGGATTTGTAAAAATGACCTAATATGTCATTAAGCTTTGTGCCAATGACCTAATATGTTATTAGGCTTTATGCAAATGACATAATATGTTATTAGGCTTTATACAAATGACCTAATATGTTACTAGGCTTTGTACCAATGACGTAATCTAGGCTTTGTGCCAATGACCTAATATGTTATTAGGCTTTGTGCAAGTGACCTTATATGTTACTAGGCTTTGTACCAATGACCTAATATGTTATTAGGCTTTGTGCAAGTGATCTAATATGTTACTAGGCTTTGTACCAAAGACCTAATATGTAACTAGGCTTTGTGCCAATGACCCAATATGTTATTAGGCTTTGTGCAAGTGACCTAATATGTTACAAGGCTTTGTACCAATGACCTAATATGTAACTAGGCTTTATACCAATGACCTAATATGTCACTAGGCTTTATGCCAATGACCTAATATGTTATTAGGCTTTGTGCCAATGACCTAATATGTTACTAGGCTTTGTACCAATGACATAGTAAATTATGTAACTAGGCTTTTTGCAAATGACCTAATATGTTATTAGGGTTTGTGCAAGTGACCTATTTTGTCACTAAACTTTGTGCCAATGACCTAATATGTCACTAGGCTTTGTGCCAATTACCTAATATGTTATTAGGGTTTGTGCAAGTGACCTATTTTGTCACTAAGCTTTGTGCCAATGACCTAATATATCACTAGGCTTTGTGCCAATTACCTAATATGTTATTAGGCTTTGTGCCAATAACCTATTATGTCAGTAGGCTTTGTGAGTATGACCTAATAGGTCACCAGTGTTTGTGCCAATGGCCTATTATGTCAGTAGGCTTTGTGAGAGTGACCTAATATGTCACTAGGCTTTGTTCCAATAAATTTTTATGTCAGTAGGCTTTTTGTCAATGACCTATTATGTCAGTAAGCTTTGTGAGTATGACCTAATTGTAATAGGTCACTAGGCTTTGTGCCAATAACCTATTATGTCAGTAGGCTTTGTGCCATTGACTTAATATGTTATTATTATTATTATTATTATTATTATTATTATTATTATTACTTGCTAATGTGATGCATTATGGGGCAAAATCTATTCCCTTATGAAGCATCACTTAAATACTATTTTTAATTAATAAAAGTTAATCAATCATTCATATCAGTGCAAATAATTATTTATATATAAAACCTGTACCAACTGTGTGTCACACGATCGTATATAGTAACGACCTTTTTTTTTTGTATATATTATGCTTTGTATCTTTGCTCTCCCCTCGCACTGACAGGGACCTGAAGAAACATGTCTGTTATTCTTACCGTTAACTGCTAACAGCAACGTTTGTCGGTTGAACATGAAATTGACTGTTATGTTCTTATGTCCTTTTTGCCTGGAGTTTATGTATATATAAATGGATGTTCTGCAATAAAGTTACTCAATTGCTTTCATCCTGCTTTCTTAGTCACAGCCTCTCACGGACCGTCACATTGGTGTCCCCGGAAGTCAATCGCTCCTCCCGCCTTCCATCCACACCCCCCCCCCCTCTTCATTGGTTGTTTGGCGGACTCCTCGGAAGTTGGCGCCGACCCATTGAAACTATCGTTGTTTGCCAGCGAAGATGCGTTTGCTTGGTTTCAGCACGCAGAAGTCCAGTTCCGCATCAAGGGCGTGACTCGCTCAACCACCAAAGCAGATTATGCTCTCGTGGCGATACCCAAGGACACCTTCCCGGAAATATCCGACTGGCTTTGTGAACAAGGAGACACCCCAACAGCATATGACGCCCTCAAAAACATACCTTCTGCAGCAGTACTCGCCGTCGCTATCCACCCGTATAGCAATGCTTTTTCAGCTCTCTCAACAACCATTGGGGGACCAAAGGGCTTCGCTCGACCTCAGGGATATGACCAGTATCACTCGGTGCAACCTGCCACAGACGGCTCTCCTCGTGAGGTGAACCTACTTCGTGCTCTTTGGATACGCCATTTACCCGAACCTGTACGCGATGCCATACCCGGTGTCGATAATTTACCCATAAAGGACTTGATGACCGAAGCCGACGCCCTTATGGACAGCCACTTCACGACCTTCTAGACCTCCATCAACGCCTCCACTCCTGACAAAGAGGACGCCTTTTCAACGTCAACCGAAGCTGAGGTGAATGCCGTAGGACACACACGCCTACTCCGTAACGTGCCGGAGAGGCGACAAAGCCACCCATTACCCACCGCTAGCTCGCGCCCCAACCAACGACTTCTACAGCCACTTACTGCCGCCCATCGGCTGCAGTTTTGCTACTAGAACTACAGATTTGGGGCAGCCGCAAAGAAATGTGTCAAGGATTGTTAGTGACCAAAAAACGGGTAAGTAGGCCATCGCTCGTGGTGGTGGCCTCCCGTATTTCTAATCTTTTCTTTTTACATGATGCAGGAATGGGCGTGCGATTTTTGGTAGACACGGGTGCTTGTCGTTCTCTTTTGTCAAGGGAACTCTTAAGAACACGACGTAGTCTGTGTACGTCTGCCAACGTCCGCCTGGTAGCTGCCAACGGATCTGCAATACCCACCTACGGTTACGAGAACCTCACATTATCGTTTAGAAACGGTAAATTCAATGGGAAGTTTCTCGTTGCTGACGTCACATTGCCAATCCTCGGTGTGGATTTCCTCTCTCATTCCCACCTTCTAGTCGATGTCACCCACCGACGATTGGTCAACGCAGACTCGTACTTGTCGACACCTCTTCAACTCGCCCCCTCTAACCTCGCTCTCCACATCAGCGCACCCAAGGATGCCTACGCCTCTCATTGTACCCAGAAGTTTTCCGTCCAGAACTTCGCCAAACGCCCATGGCTCCTGCCAAGTACGGTATTTATCGCCATATCAAGAAGACAGGACCCCCAATCTTCGCAAAATTCAGACGTCTGGCACCGAAACAATTGTCAGCAGCCCAACAGACGTTCGCCGAAATGAAGGATATGGACCTTTGCCAAAAGGACTCCAGCCTATGGTCGTCATCCTTACATATTGTTCTGAAGAAAGACAGCTCCCTCCGTCCGTGCCGGGATTACAGAGTCCTGTACATGCAAACAGAACCGGATCACTACCCACTCCCAAACATCGCCGACGTGACCTCCTACCTGCACAAACCGAAGGTTTTCTCCCCGCTCGACCTCCTGAAGGGGTATTATCAGGTGCCTATGAACCCAGAAGACATCCCCAAGACCGGCATCACCACTCTGTTTGGTACATACACCTTCAATTACTCCTGTTTTGGCCTTCGTAATGCTGAGGCCACTTTTCAACGTCTCATGGATGGCATCTTAGGGGACCTCCCCTTCTGTGTGTGTTTTGTGGACGACATACTTGTGTTCTCTTCCTCAAAAGAGGAACACATCCGTCTCCTGCGCATCCTGCTCGACTGCCTGCAACAAAACTGCCTTGTAGTCGGGTATGACAAGTGTACCTTTGGCACCAACAAAGTGTTGTTCTTAGGGCACCGCATCACTTCTGAAAGAGTTCATCCCCTTGCTGAGAAGGTAGTAGCCGTTCAGAACTTCCCCACTCCCTCGACCGTCAAAGCTCTGCAGGAATTCTTGGGCATGATCAACTGTTATCACCGGTTTCTGCCAGCCATTGCCGCCACTCTTGCTCCCCTCTATGCCTCTTTCAAGGGCAAACCAAAAGACCTGAAGTGGCGTCCCCTTGAATAAGCAGCCTTCTCCAATGCAAAGAAGGCCCTATTAACCGCTGTAGCTTTCACTTTTCCCATCCCACATGACGCTCTCCTTCTCTCCACAGATGCCAGCGACGTCGCTATTGGTGCAGTACTCGAACTGGTGGTCAATGGCTCGCTCCCCCCAATGGCCTTCTTCAGCAGAAAACTGTCCAAGGCAGAATCGGGTTATACTACCTTCGATCGCGAATTGCTGGCGGTGAACTTGGCTGTCCGCCACTTTCGCCATTTCTTAGAAGGTACGCCCTTCGTCATTCGCACAGACCACATGCCTCTGGTGCACGCCTTCACTTGACAGTCTGACGCCTGGTCCGCCCGTCAACGCCGACATTTCTCCGTCGTGGATGAATAAAATTACACCCTTCAACACCTCCCTGGGAAAATGAATCCCATTGACGATGCCCTGTCAAGAAACAAATTGGCTGCCGTTCAACTGGGATTGGATTACAATGCCTTGGCTGAAGCCCAATGACAGGATCCCACCCTCCTCTCTGACGTCAGTACTGGTAGACTGCGACCTTGGATTCCTGCTCCCATGCGCTGATAGATGTTTGATATCATTTACGGCCTTTCACATCCCTCGTGCAGTTCTACTGCACAGCTGCTGAAGACAAAGTTAATTTGGTACGGCATTTCTAAGGATGCTAAGGATTGGGTCCGCGCCTGTACTTCTTGCCAAACTTCCAAATTACATTGACACACGGATTCAGGAGTGGGCACCTTTCCTCAACCTCAGCGTCATTTCGCCCACATCCACGTCGACGTTGTAGGCCCCCTACCCACATCATAAGGACATCGTTACCTGTTCACCGTCATCGACCGCTCCACTCGTTGGCCTGAAGCCAGTCCCATGGAAACTGCAACGTCCGCCTCATGAACATCCGCCTAACTCTCAGGATGGATTGCAAGATTTGGTATCCCTGAGTATTTTACTTTTGACAGGGGTACCACTTTCACCTCTCAATTGTTGACATCATTAGCGAATCTCCTGGGCATCACCCTACATCAGACAACCACCTTCAACCCCGCTGTCAGTGGAATGGTTGAACGTTTTCATCGCACCCTCAAAGCAGCTTTGATGTCCCGCTGCAAGGATTCCAACTGGTTTACTCAGCTTCCCTGGGTCCTCCTGGGACTAAGGACCACTCCTAAAGACGCCCTCCACGTCTCGGCAGCTGAAATGGTGTATGGCAACCCGTTGGTCGTCCCTGCCGAATTTTTTCCTTCTGCAACCTCCTCCGACAATCTCCAGCGCATACGTCACGTCGTGGGAAAATTCGCTCCATGCCGCCAGACTTACAAGCCCCTAGCGAAGCATCACATACCGACAGACTTTCGCTCTGCAACACATGTCTTCCTACGCAACAACACTAGCAAGCCACGGCTAATGACCCCTTACACAGGCCCTTTCCTTGTGATCCGACACAGTCCGAAAGCATTCCTACTGAACATGCGTGGCAAAGAAGATTGGGTCTCCATTGATCGTCTAAAACCTGCTTATCTCCTGTCAGATGACCTGCCTACAGTTCGCCTCTCTAGATCAGGGTGCCCTATTTAACATGTACAGTATGTAATTTTTAGAGTGGGATCCATGTACCAACAACGTGCCACACCATCGTACATAGTAACAACATTTCTTTTTTTTGTAGATAATATGCTCTGTATCTTCGCTCTCCCCTCGCACTGATAGGGACCTGAATAAACATGTTTGTTTTTCTCACCGTTAACTGTTAATAGCAACGGTTGTTGATTGAACATGTAATTGCCTGTTATGTTCCTATATCCTTTTTGCCTGGAGTTTATGTATATATAAACGGATGTCCAGTAATAAAGTTACTCAATTGCTTTCATCCAGTCTTCTTAGCCACAGCCTCTCTCGGCCCGTCACAACCCTCAAGAGAGTGGGTGCAGGTAAAATTCCGTTTAGTTTCTTAACTTTACTGATGAACTTAGTGAACAACAATTTTACAGTAATTTTCTACGTTGAATGATTAGTTTTAAACACAGACTGGAACATTTAAACTCTGGAAGTTTGGAGGCTGCAACTGTAGACTTCTGCTACACACTTCAGCATACGGGATGCGGAATCCAGGAGTTCGATGTGGGCGAATAGGGGATCGTTTCTTCAACAAGTGTCCAATCATCGACATTCTTCTCAGTAATTTCTCCTACATCATAAATAATCAGATACCTCCAGGTTGAAGGGTAAATTGTTGACAGAAAGGGAACTAGGTCCCGTTGTCGTCCTGCTTTGGACACTTAGCAAATTTCTTCTTGTTAACTTGACGTTAAGTAAGTGCCTGCCAACTCGGCACTTAGTGTGGGGCCTCGCCCCAGGAAGGGGGAGAAGGGACAACCGACCGACTATCGCAGTTCACTTTATGAAAGAGTACACCTCTTCTATCTCACCATTGGCTTAAGTAACCCAGAACAAGGGCATTGTAATTACATCACGTCAGGTGACTGTTCTTGTGTTTTATTGGTCACCTCTTCTGACGTAATGGTGACGTCATATATTGCTTGGTGTTTTTGCCTGCTTCATGCAGGTGGTGAATCATGCGCACATTTCTGTTGAGTGAGTCACGCGATATCTTTTCATGATTTGGCCGCGCTGTGTTTTCATCGTTTGGTGTCTGTTTTGCCTAGCTAAACACAACAAAGGGACTATTCACAAACATTGGCTATTGACTCCAAGTTCTTTTTTTTCTCCTCTCTTTCTCTCTCTCTCTCTCTCTCTCTCTCTCTCTCTCTCTCTCTCCTCGGAAGTTGGCGCCGACTCATTGAAACTATCGTTGTTTGCCAGCGAAGATGCGTTTGCTTGGTTTCAGCACGCAGGAGTCCAGTTCCGCATCAAGGGCGTGACTCGCTCAACCACCAAAGCAGATTATGCTCTCGTGGCGATACCCAAGGACACCTTCCCGGAAATATCCGACTGGCTTTGTGAACAAGGAGACACCCCAACAGCATATGACGCCCTCAAAAACATACCTTCTGCAGCAGTACTCGCCGTCGCTATCCACCCGTATAGCAATGCTTTTTCAGCTCTCTCAACATCCATTGGGGGACCAAAGGGCTTCGCTCGACCTCAGGGATATGACCAGTATCACTCGGTGCAACCTGCCACAGACGGCTCTCCTCGTGAGGTGAACCTACTTCGTGCTCTTTGGATACGCCATTTACCCGAACCTGTACGCGATGCCATACCCGGTGTCGATAATTTACCCATAAAGGACTTGATGACCGAAGCCGACGCCCTTATGGACAGCCACTTCACGACCTTCAAGACCTCCATCAACGCCTCCACTCCTGACAAAGAGGACGCCTTTTCAACGTCAACCGAAGCTGAGGTGAATGCCGTAGGACACACACGCCTACTCCGTAACGTGCCGGAGAGGCGACAAAGCCACCCATTACCCACCGCTAGCTCGCGCCCCAACCAACGACTTCTACAGCCACTTACTGCCGCCCATCGGCTGCAGTTTTGCTACTAGAACTACAGATTTGGGGCAGCCGCAAAGAAATGTGTCAAGGATTGTTAGTGGCCAAAAAACGGGTAAGTAGGCCATCGCTCGTGGTGGTGGCCTCCCGTATTTCTAATCTTTTCTTTTTACATGATGCAGGAATGGGCGTGCGATTTTTGGTAGACACGGGTGCTGGTCGTTCTCTTTTGTCAAGGGGACTCTTAAGAACACGACGTAGTCTGTGTACGTTTGCCAACGTCCGCCTGGTAGCTGCCAACGGATCTGCAATACCCACCTACGGTTACGAGAACCTCACATTATCGTTTAGAAACGGTAAATTCAATGGGAAGTTTCTCGTTGCTGACGTCACATTGCCAATCCTCGGTGTGGATTTCCTCTCTCATTCCCACCTTCTGGTCGATGTCACCCACCGACGATTGGTCAACGCAGACTCGTACTTGTCGACACCTCTTCAACTCGCCCCCTCTAACCTCGCTCTCCACATCAGCGCACCCAAGGATGCCTACGCCTCTCATTGTACCCAGAAGTTTTCCGTCCAGAACTTCGCCAAACGCCCATGGCTCCTGCCAAGTACGGTATTTATCGCCATATCAAGAAGACAGGACCCCCAATCTTCGCAAAATTCAGACGTCTGGCACCGAAACAATTGTCAGCAGCCCAACAGACGTTCGCCGAAATGAAGGATATGGACCTTTGCCAAAAGGACTCCAGCCTATGGTCGTCATCCTTACACATTGTTCTGAAGAAAGACAGCTCCCTCCGTCCATGCCGGGATTACAGAGTCCTGTACATGCAAACAGAACCGGATCACTACCCACTCCCAAACATCGCCGACGTGACCTCCTACCTACACAAACCGAAGGTTTTCTCCCCGCTCGACCTCCTGAAGGGGTATTATCAGGTGCCTATGAACCCAGAAGACATCCCCAAGACCGGCATCACCACTCTGTTTGGTACATACACCTTCAATTACTCCTGTTTTGGCCTTCGTAATGCTGAGGCCACTTTTCAACGTCTCATGGATGGCATCTTAGGGGACCTCCCCTTCTGTGTATGTTTTGTGGACGACATACTTGTGTTCTCTTCCTCAAAAGAGGAACACATCCGTCTCCTGCGCATCCTGCTCGACTGCCTGCAACAAAACTGCCTTGTAGCCGGGTACAACAAGTGTACCTTTGGCACCAACAAAGTGTTGTTCTTAGGGCACCGCATCACTTCTGAAAGAGTTCATCCCCTTGCTGAGAAGGTAGTAGCCGTTCAGAACTTCCCCACTCCCTCGACCGTCAAAGCTCTGCAGGAATTCTTGGGCATGATCAACTGTTATCACCGGTTTCTGCCAGCCATTGCCGCCACTCTTGCTCCCCTCTATGCCTCTTTCAAGGGCAAACCAAAAGACCTGAAGTGGCGTCCCCTTGAATAAGCAGCCTTCTCCAATGCAAAGAAGGCCCTATTAACCGCTGTAGCTTTCACTTTTCCCATCCCACATGACGCTCTCCTTCTCTCCACAGATGCCAGCGACGTCGCTATTGGTGCAGTACTCGAACTGGTGGTCAACGGCTCGCTCCCCCCAATGGCCTTCTTCAGCAGAAAACTCTCCAAGGCAGAATCGGGTTATACTACCTTCGATCGCGAATTGCTGGCGGTGAACTTGGCTGTCAGCCACTTTCGCCATTTCTTAGAAGGTACGCCCTTCGTCATTCGCACAGACCACATGCCTCTGGTGCACGCCTTCACTTGACAGTCTGACGCCTGGTCCGCCCGTCAACGCCGACATTTCTCCGTCGTGGATGAATAAAATTACACCCTTCAACACCTCCCTGGGAAAATGAATCCCATTGCCGATGCCCTGTCAAGAAACAAATTGGCTGCCGTTCAACTGGGATTGGATTACAATGCCTTGGCTGAAGCCCAATGACAGGATCCCACCCTCCTCTCTGACGTCAGTACTGGTAGACTGCGACCTTGGATTCCTGCTCCCATGCGCTGATAGATGTTTGATCTCATTTACGGCCTTTCACATCCCTCGTGCAGTTCTACTGCACAGCTGCTGAAGACAAAGTTAATTTGGTACGGCATTTCTAAGGATGCTAAGGATTGGGTCCGCGCCTGTACTTCTTGCCAAACTTCCAAATTACATTGACACACAGATTCAGGAGTGGGCACCTTTCCTCAACCTCAGCGTCATTTCGCCCACATCCACGTCGACGTTGTAGGCCCCCTACCCACATCATAAGGACATCGTTACCTGTTCACCGTCATCGACCGGTCCACTCGTTGGCCTGAAGCCAGTCCCATGGAAACTGCAACGTCCGCCTCATGAACATCCGCCTAACTCTCAGGATGGATTGCAAGATTTGGTATCCCTGAGTATTTTACTTTTGACAGGGGTACCACTTTCACCTCTCAATTGTTGACATCATTAGCGAATCTCCTGGGCATCACCCTACATCATACAACCACCTTCAACCCCGCTGTCAGTGGAATGGTTGAACGTTTTCATCGCACCCTCAAAGCAGCTTTGATGTCCCGCTGCAAGGATTCCAACTGGTTTACTCAGCTTCCCTGGGTCCTCCTGGGACTAAGGACCACTCCTAAAGACGCCCTCCACGTCTCGGCAGCTGAAATGGTGTATGGCAACCCGTTGGTCGTCCCTGCCGAATTTTTTCCTTCTGCAACCTCCTCCGACAATCTCCAGCGCATACGTCACGTCGTGGGAAAATTCGCTCCATGCCGCCAGACTTACAAGCCCCTAGCGAAACATCACATACCGACAGACTTTCACTCTGCAACACATGTCTTCCTACGCAACAACACTAGCAAGCCACGGCTAATGACCCCTTACACAGGCCCTTTCCTTGTGATCCGACACAGTCCGAAAGCATTCCTACTGAACATGCGTGGCAAAGAAGATTGGGTCTCCATTGATCGTCTAAAACCTGCTTATCTCCTGTCAGATGACCCGCCTACAGTTCGCCTCTCTAGATCAGGGTGCCCTATTTAACATGTACAGTATGTAATTTTTAGAGGGGGATCCATGTACCAACAACGTGCCACACCATCGTACATAGTAACAACATTTCTTTTTTTTGTAGATAATATGCTCTGTATCTTCGCTCTCCCCTCGCACTGATAGGGACCTGAATAAACATGTTTGTTTTTCTCACCGTTAACTGTTAATAGCAACGGTTGTTGATTGAACATGTAATTGCCTGTTATGTTCCTATATCCTTTTTGCCTGGAGTTTATGTATATATAAACGGATGTCCAGTAATAAAGTTACTCAATTGCTTTCATCCAGTCTTCTTAGCCACAGCCTCTCTCGGCCCGTCACAACCCTCAAGAGAGTGGGTGCAGGTAAAATTCCGTTTAGTTTCTTAACTTTACTGATGAACTTAGTGAACAACAATTTTACAGTAATTTTCTACGTTGAATGATTAGTTTTAAACACAGACTGGAACATTTAAACTCTGGAAGTTTGGAGGCTGCAACTGTAGACTTCTGCTACACACTTCAGCATA
>NC_090756.1:46512195-46519695 GCF_036898095.1 Palaemon carinicauda | reverse complement strand
TGAGTGATTAATAGGATTAATCTTTGATACAAGAGCCGTAGCCTACCAGAGGTGTCCTGGACACTGTCGCTCGCTAGGTATAAATTAGTTAGTCAGAGCGACATTCCTGGTTGTTTTGCTTTAATAAATTTTAGCTATTTAGCTTTACATAGGATTTCCTTTCGTGCTTAGTATTATTTGGCGAAGTATTCGCCATTCTGGCCTACGCTAGGCCATGTAGCCTAGTCGTTTGGTCCTAGTACTTCATGCATGAATTTGGTTTTTCCGAGTGTAATTAAAATTTTATTGAAGCTTTAGGCTATATTTTATACATTTTAGTCTGTGTGGAATATTTCCAAGATTGTATACGTGTAAGTTTCGGTGAATTAGGTAATCGATTCTCTTGGTGCCTAGGCTAATTGCCTATGGAGCCTTAGTATACTTTATCATACTCCCCGGTTGCTTTCTTTTCTTCGGAGAAGGTATGCAATCCCTTTCCTCTGTTTAAGCCTTGGGTTTATCCCTAAGTGGTTTTTTCCGAATTTATTTTCGATAAAACTATACTAGGGTGTTACTGTACCTTCCTGTTCCTGTAGTTATGGTTCAAGAGGGACAGAACAACAGAGTTTTTAGTCTGAGTCTGTGTTGTCTGGCTTGGGGCAGAGTCCCCCTCGCTGACCTAACACATACAAAGGGAGCTTAGCTCCCTTAGGTCACTACCGAAGGTTTCTGTAATTATGATTCCTTCTTTTGTGATCGACCAGACTAAGTCCTGTTGCTGTTCTCGGGGGAGGATAAGTTCTTCCCTTGGGAGTAGCAACGCCTTCCTTGCTTTGGTGCTCTGGAAGATGGCAAGTATTGCTGGCCTTTCCCCTTAGATCTCCCTTAGGCTAAGATAAGTTTCTTGGCTGCGGGTGATCTGTCACTAAAGCAAGGTTGGCAGGACCCTCTTGTCCCTTCCCCCTCTATCTCCGTAATGGCCTAGCCATTACTGTACTGTACCTTGCCGGCCGGCAGAGCTGGCCGGCAGGGGTCTTACTGTACTGTACGTCGTTCTACTTCTGGACCTAGTATAGGTTGGGATGTGGAATTGACTCAGCCCATTGCCGGCCGGCAGAGCTGCTGGCCGGCAAGGGTCTTATGTTTTCGAGTGCTGCCCGGACCTCTCTTGGTCCCTCATCCATGCCTGCCGGCAGAGCCGGACGGCATTGGTCAAGGAAGCCTGAATTAGTTTCTCCCCTTCCTTATATGCACTCTTTCGGTTGCCGGGCTTGGAGGTTGTGTACACTCTTATCCCGGCATCCATTCTATTTTCTTCTAGTGCTGTACCTGTCCTGGCTGCCGGCCTATGAGGCCGGCAGCCGGGCAGGTGTAGTTCTCTGGTTCTTTTGCTGCCGGCTGGCATCGGTCTTGTACCTTTGCCGGCCGGCTTATGTCAGCCCTTGTCTGCCGGTCACCAAGAGTGTGGCCGGCAGCTGGGTACTACCTTGTGTAGTTGCTGGCCGGCAGCCATTGCCGGCCAACACTGGCTGTTACCGGCCGGCAGTAGCTGCCGACCGGCACAGGCATTTGAACCAGAGTGCTGCCGCCCTATAGCTGTTAAGTAGTATACTTTAAAGCTAGTTGTGGTGTGTGTCGGCCGGCAAAGGCAGGCCGGCACACATCCCCCTATACTGTACTAGTATTCTTCTGTATAGCATATACAGTAAGAAGAAAACTATAGTAAGGGCTTTGGTACAGCACTGTATCTTCTAACACTATTGTGTTTTCTTACACACCCCTTTGCTGTTGCCCTCAGATAGGAAGCTGAGTTCTTCCCTGACTATTATCCAGGATTTTAAAATCATTGCTTAGGTGTGAGCTCCACCTGTTTCCTCTGGAAACCTTGCATTGGTTACTCTAGAAGAGATAAACCATTTTTTATTTTATTATCTGGAAGGCTGCAACAATGGGTTGTGAGGGAAACACAAGTGTGTGTCTTTCCTTTCTGAATTGTTATGCTATACTATGCATATCCAGTGATACATAGTTCACTTGATACTCATGGAAATTTCTTCTCTTTACAGAAGGACACTCCGAAGTGGGGAAGTGCTTTCTGCAATGTCAGCAGCAAGAACCTCTGCGGACATGAGTTTTGTAGGAGACACGCAGCATACGTTGTCTCCAAGGATGATCTCGGGTATTGGGACCCTCAGGTATGTACTGTGTGCACTAACCTGATTAATGAGACAATTAAATAGCTAGGAAGAAGCTTCGTACCTGGGTAAGGGGCTTCCAAAAGAACACTTCTGGCCCTTATCTTCCAAGTGAGAAGATGAGGGCGTATCCTTTCCCTAAGGCATCAGCTGATGCAGTGATTCCCCAGCCTCAAGAGGAGATCCCCTAAGTTCAGATCCAGGTGGATGCTGAAGTCGCGGTCGCGATGCAAGACATCCAGCTAGATGACAGGATGTCTGATGTGGACGGGTGTAAGGAGGAAGACCTCCTGGCAGAAGCCCAGGATGAAGTTCAAGCCCCTCTACATCGCCCGGTCTCCCAGTAGAGCTGGGACAGGCCCTCTCTTCTATTGTTGGAATGATCCAACAAATGCAGAAGGAGAATCAGGAGAAGGCGGCTGCAATGGAACTGCGAATGCAGTGCCTTGCAGAATCACATGGGCCCCAGAAAAAGCTCAATGTGAAAGACCTTCCCTTTTGCACCAGATGCTAACCCATGGAGGTATGCTGAGCACATGCCGATGACAACTGGAAAGATCGTCATCTCGGATAAGCTGGGCTCAGTTCCCCTGGAGGGTGGAATTCTGGCCCAGCAAGGCATCATATCCGGACTGTTATGTCCGGCTGAGGAAGGAACCAGCTTCAAAGGAGGAGACAGAGCCGAAGGAGGTCATAGCGATGGACCATGCTAAGGCTCAAGCTCTACTTTCATCCTCGATGGAAGAGAGGGGCTTCTCTAACTCAAAGGTAGCTGCATTGAATAGGAAGCTCCCTTCCTTTGTGTCCTCGCCTACTAGAGCCTTCCCCTTTTTACAGAAAAGGTTTCTGGCTGTTCTAAATCAATCGAGGCCGGCAAGTCTTGCCCCTCCCTAGAGGAGTGTAAACCCTTGTCGCTGGCCCTGCCTATGGACCACAAAGACTGGAAGAACGTCCATCTTACGTTCTCAGTGGGAAAGTTGGAGGCTGATATTGCCGGACGTCAGTTCGGCAAGGACCCCCCTAAGCTGTCTGACTTTCTTTTGCGAAGTGAGTTCGATACAAAAGAAAGACTGACTGCTTCAATGTCTCTTCAGACTACTCTCGAGACGATGGCAAGTGACCCCAAGGCCCATGAAATGTTCATGGTAGTGGCCAAGCTTCATCTGGCCACGGTGACGAAGGACCTTTATGGCTTCGTCAAGGCAAGGAGAGCTTGTAGGGAGTTCGTGTTTACCTCGGCTACGGTGAGGCACGAGCTAAAGAAACTAATCTCCTCCAACATTTGGGGAAAAGACCTTTTTCCCTACCGACTTGGTCAAAGAAGCTGTTGATAAAGCCGCCTTGGAGAATAGAAACCTTCTCCAGAAGTGGGGCCTGGCTATCAAAAGAAAGTCTTCCCCGGATGAGGGTTCTCAACCAAAGAAGAAGACTATGAGGACTAGGCTACCGTCTCGGCCAGCCAAGCCTCTTAGACAGCAACAGCAACTGCAATTGCCATTGCCCCCAGTGCCCCAGATCATGGCACAAACCCCGACCACCTTTCAGTGGGTACCCCAGGCCGTGTCGACACAGTCCACGGCATTCACCCCAGCGTTCGAAGGGCAGTCTACTTCCTTTCGAGCAAAGCCTAGAGGAGCAGCCAGAGGCTTGTCTAGACGCCCCTCAAGGGGAAGGGGATTCAGGGGTGGTCATGGTCAGGAAGGCAAGACCTCAGGACGGCAGTCCAAGCGAGGTGATACCGGTAGGAGGGAGACTTCTGAAATTTCGGGATCGGTGGACCTTCGATCCCTGGGCCCACAGCCTACTCAAGAATGGACTGGGCGGGAGCTGGTACAGCACTCCACCCCCGTGCCTTCGGTTTTTCCAACACTCCACCCCCGTTATGGAGGAGTACGTTCAAGAACTGTTGGAGAAAAAGGGTGAAGCCCATCAATTTCTAAGGGAGGCTGTTTTGTGTTCCCAAGAAAGACTCGGAAAAGCCCAGAGTCATTCTGGACTTGTCGCCACTTAACAAGTTCATAGTGAATTGCAAATTCAAAATGCTAACACTGCAACACATAAGGACCTTACTGCCCAGGAGGGCATATTCCGTCTCTATAGACTTGTCAGACGCCTACTGGCACATTCCAATTAGCCATCGACTCTCCCCCTACCTAGGGTTCAGGCTACAACGAAGACTATACGCCTTCGGAGCCATGCCATTAGGGCTAAACATAGCCCCAAGGATTTTTACGAAGCTTGCGAGCGTAGCTCTCAAACAATTTCGCCTAAAGGGAATTCAGGTAGTAGCCTACCTGGACGACTGGTTGGTGTGGGCAGCATCCGAGACAGAATGCTTGCAAGCTTCCAGTCAAGTGATCCAGTTCCTAGAGTACCTAGGCTTCAAGATCAACAGAAAAAGTCTCGACTTTCTCCATCTCAAAAGTTCCAGTGGCTGAGAATTCACTGGGACCTTTTGTCACACCGTTTCTCCACCTCGGCGAAGAAAAGGAAGGAGATAGCGGGTTCTGTCAAGAGACTTCAAGATTCCGAAAGGATATCAAGACACGAGCAGGAGAGAGTACTGCGCTCTCTCCAGTTTGCTTCGGTGACAGACCCAGTGCTAAGAGCACAGCTAAAGGATGCAATTGAAGTTTGGAGAAGTTATGCATCAAACGCGTGAAGAGATCTGAGAAGACCAGCCGCTTCGGCTAAGTACTCTTCTCAGGCCTTGGTCCCAAGCCAGACATCTAAAGAAGTCAGGTTCTTCTTCAGCCACCTCCCCCGTCGGTGACGATTCACTCAGACGCCTCGAAGGAGGGATGGGGAGGTCACTCTCATCGGAAAAAAGTCCAGGGGACTTGGTCCAGGCTATTCAAGACCTTTCACATAAAACTTTCTAGAAGCTTAAAGAAAGTCTCCCTGCGTCATTCGATCCACATAAGGTGGTGATTGACAGCGAGGTAGTTGTGAGATACTTGAATCGACAAGGATCGAGGTCACCCCCTCTCAACCAGGTGATGTTGGCCGTCTTCCGATTGGCGGAAAAGAAGAAGTGGTACCTGTCGGCAGTTCACCTTCAAGGAGTCCGCAATGTGACAGCGGACGCTCTATCCAGGTTCACACCGATAGAGTCGGAATGGTCCTTAGACGCAGGATCATTCTCCTTCATTCTGAATCAGTCCCAGAACTGCAGATAGACCTCTTTGCGACGAAAGACAACAAGAAGTTGCCCCTGTACGTGCCCCGTACGAGGACCCCTTAGCGGAAGCAGTGGACGCGATGTCCCTCGACTGGAACAGATGGTCCAAGATTTATCTGTTCCCTCCTCACAACCTTCTGTTGAGGGTCCTCAACAAACTGAGATCCTTCAAAGGGTAGCGGCAATAGTGGCCCACAAGTGGCCGAACAGCGTGTGGTTCCTCCTGGCATTGGAACTGTAGCTGAAGTTTGTACCACTACCAGATCCAGTTCTGACCCAGCGAGCCCAGAAGTCAACTGCCTGCGCTTCATTACAGAAAACCCGGACCCTGCAGCTCATGATTTTCTCTCCCTAGCGGTGAGAAAGCGTTTCGGGATTTCGAAAGCCAGTATAGACTTCCTTGAGGAATATAAGTGCAAATCTACTAGAAGGCAATATGAGTCATCTTGGAGAAAATGGGTGGCCTTTTGTCAAGGCGAAGATTCCGCAGGAGATCTTGACAGACTTCTGCTTATCTTTTTTCCCCACCTCCATGGTCAAGGGTTGGCAGCGAACACGATTTCAGCGTGTAAGTCTGCTTTGACAAGACCCATTCTATATGCCTTCTAGGTCGACCTAGGTAACGAGATCTTTAATAAAGTCCCGAAAGCCTGTGCTAGGCTCAGACCTTCAGCACCTCCAAAGCCCATTTCATGGTCTTTAGACAAGTTCTTCATTTCGCTTCTCTGTTGAGCAATGAAGAGTGTGCGTTAAAGGATTTAACACAAAAAGTTATTTTCCTATTTTGCACTCGCGTCCGGGGCCAGGGTTAGTGAGATTGTAGCCTCTCGAGAGAGGCAGGTTGTGTTCAGTTCCTGGATGGGGAAGAACTGAACCTGTTTCCGGATCCTACGTTTCTCGCCAAGAATGAGTTACCCACCAACAGGTGGGGTCCCTGGAGAATCTGCCCTCTGAAAGAAGATGCATCTCTATGTCCAGTAGAATGCCTAAAGGTCTATCTTCATAGAACTTCAGACTTCAAGGGTGATCAACTATTCAGGGGAGAAACATCAGGCTCAAATTTATCTCTGAATCAACTCAGAGCGAAAATCACATATTTTATTCGCAGAGCGGATCCTGACAGTACACCCGCAGGTCACAATCCGAGGAAAGTTGCCTCATCCTTAAATTTCTTTAATTGTATGGATTTTGAACATCTCCGTTCATACACTGTCTGGAAGTCTTCCAGAGTGTTCTTTCGCCACTATGCGAAGCAAGTAGAGGAACTAAAAGAGATCTGTGGTAGCAGTGGGTCGCGGTGTTAACCCTACTGTTTAACTCTGCGAGGAACAGTGGTCTTAATTGGGACGATTAATTCCAGGGTGAGTGTGTAGTTACATACTGTACTACAAACTAAGTGAGGGCACTGTGTTGCCCATCCAGACTGTTCCATTTCCGAAGGTGAACCTAGCATAAGTGCAGACATGTGTGCCGAGCATTTCTAACGCTAATGTCATTGATTTGTAATACAGGCTTTTATGACTTTGATACCTCGGTATCTTAAAAGTGGCATCTAATGTTTTTTCTTTCAGACAAACAAGCTCTGTTTACTATCATACTTATGCTTATAGTTTTGGGTTATCCTCTTCTTATATATATATATATATATATATATATATATATATATATATATATATATATATATATATATATGTATATATATATATATATATATATATATATAATTGTGGTTAACCTGTCTATTTATTGCCTGTCAATAATCTGGTTCTTGAGAACTTTGCGTCTCCTTCACCTGTGTCAATTTATTGATATAATTGAGCATTCATTCTATGTACCTTATCTGGGATAATTCTAATAGAATTGTTCCTTTATGCAAGCTATGTTGCATTGGTTTTCCTCCTATGCGGATATAAAACCTTTGTCCAATACAAGTATTGTGCGGAAAACTGGTCGATATTTCATATTGACGCAGTGGTCCTTTACAAACTATGCTTTACTTAATATAGGGCGAGACCACTATATTAGCTTGCCTGGTATTCATACATAGATATATGTACTCTTCGAGACTTTTCCAGAGTCTAGTAGGACTCTTCCCTGTAGGGGGCAGGAAGCTCTAACATAGTTTATAGTTAGTTGAAAAGATGT
>NC_090756.1:46497195-46499695 GCF_036898095.1 Palaemon carinicauda | reverse complement strand
CACCCAAGCTGGGACCAGGGATGGCTAGGCAATGGCTGGTGATGACTCAGCAGGTAGACTTATAGGCTACCCTAAAGTAGGATGGTGAGGTTACGATCACTTAATGAAGTAATTTTTTTTGAGCGGGACTCGAACCCCGAGTCCTGCAATCACCAGGCGGAGACGTTACCAGAAGGTCACAATAACAAACAGGAGATTAGTTATCCCTTCCTGATCGGTACCATTTTTTTGGGGGGGGGGGGAGGCGGGGGTTGGGTGGGGGGGTTGTATTCTGAAAATCATTTTCCGTTAGAAAGGTTCTTAAGGACAAGGAGACCTGATGATGGAATAGTAGCAATAATATCTCAAAGCTCAGAATTTGGATCATTCTTTTAGAAGAGATTTTCTAAATGATATGTCATTACGAATATGTTTTAAATATATCAAAAAAAAATCTAATTGATATATAATTAATTTCATATTCATTTCATGGAATAATAGCAAACTTCGAGCAAAAATCTTATGAATGTTTTTTTTTATGAAATATACACTAAAAATGGATAAAATAAGGAAGAATTTCCATGTTAATGATTTTATTAACATGTCTAAAACACATCCTTACACTTAGAATTGTGGTAACCTATTGGTAACGTCCCTGTCACTCAGAAACGACAATCATCCACAAATTGCCCAAACTGCCATGTGGTAGTTAAGAAAGGGGTAGGGGGTGGGAAGGGCTGAATCTCTGAGTGCTTATCTATATAAATGTTTAGCTGTCATTATTTACGGGTCGCATACACTAGTTTGATGATAAAGTTTAATTTTTTGCCAATTTTTGAGGGGGAACTTCGTTTAACCTTAATTTAGTGTAATTCCTGTGCAAGGGGAAATTGCATGAGCGGTTAAAGCCACACTTTACAGTTAGGTGGCAGAAACGACTTAACTTCTACCATTAAGAACAAGGTCTCCCAAAAGTATCCAGTTAGCGAGTCTTCCCTTTTTCCTTTTTTTATCTTGTTTCTATTTTATGTGTTCGTTGTGTGTGGGACATACTTACATACATACATACTTACATACATACATACATACATAAATATTTCCCCCATTTGATTAAACGAGCTCCAATTCTCACTTAATTACCTCTTTGTTTACATATTGCCTATTGTTAACTACTACAATGAAATTGTTCAGTGGCTACTTTCCTCCTGGTAAGGGTAGAATAGACTCTTTAGCTATGGTAAGCAGATCTTCTAGGAGAAGGACACTCCAAAATTAAACCATTATTCTTAAGTCTTGGGTAGTGTCATAGCCTCTGTACCATGGTCTTCCACTGTCTTGGGGTAGAATTCACCTGCTTGAGGATGCACTCAGGCACACTATTCTTTCCTCACTGGGATATTTTCCCTGTTGGAGCTCTTGGGCTTATGCCATCCTGCTTTTCCAACTAGGTATGTAGCTTAGATGATGATGATGATAATAATAATAATAATAATAATAATAATAATAATAGTAATAATAATAATAATCAGCGGACAACTAAGTTCAACTGTTCGTAAATCTAAAATTGAATTATCAGAACTGAACATTCAAAACAACATGTTACCCAACTAAGTGGAACTTAGTCCATTTCGAATATGATTAATTCTTCTCCTTTGGAGGTCAGTCCAATAAAACGATTTTCTCATTAGCAAAACCTTCGTATAAATCATGAGAGAGAAAACCATTGTCAAAATAACAATATTTAGTAATTCAAAGATGATTAAGGCGACTGAAATTGACCATTATTCACTGAGGCTTTGATTCTAATCTCGCTTTCATTTTTTGTTTTCGATATCAGATTGGATATTATTGCACGGGGCTTTTATAATAGGTTAATTGAGTTTAATGAGTCGTCTATACATAAGTGGAGGGTTTGATTTTTAAATTACGCAGACATTATGATAAGTCAATTGGTTCACAAATTCTCTCTCTCTCTCTCTCTCTCTCTCTCTCTCTCTCTCTCTCTCTCTCTCTCTCTCTCTCTCTCTCTCTCAAATATATAGACGTCAAGATATTCTGAATTCTGTCGAGGTATACCGGGACGCAGTTCCAGTCTGATAGTCTTATATTATTATTATTATTATTATTATTATTATTATTATTATTATTATTATTATTATCCAAGCTGCATCCCTAGTTGTAAAAGCAGGATGCTACAAGCCAAAGGGCTCCAACAGGGAAAAATAGCCTAGTGAGGAAATGGAATAAGGAAATAAATAAGCTACAACAGAATTAATGAATAATTAATATAAAATCTTTCAAGATTAATAACAACGTCCAAATAGATCTTCCATAAATAAACTCTGAAGAGAAACTTTTAAGTAAACAATGGGGTCAGGACAAAGGTCCCCTGAATAGACCATAAAAGGAAAGACCAAAGAACAAGGGACCATAAATGGAAGATTAAAGGAGACCCCATCTGTCCCTCTTGGTCTTTTGGTCTTAAAAAGAGACCACAGAACAATGGACGAGACCCATCGAA
>NC_090756.1:46484695-46494695 GCF_036898095.1 Palaemon carinicauda | reverse complement strand
ATATATATATATATATATATATATATATATATATATATATATGTGTGTGTGTGTGTGTGTGTGTGTGTGTATAAATAGACATACTTACTCTTTATCATATACGGGGATTACTTGCTAAGCTGAAACCCTAATAGGAAAAGCAGGATGATATGTGATCAAGTTCTCCAACAAAAAAATATAGTCCAATGAGGAGAGGAAATAAACAGAGTAGTGTTACTAGTAAAGTCTACTCTAAAGAAAATATTTTGGAAGTAGAATAATAATAATAATAATAATAATAATAATAATAATAATAATAATAATAATAATAATAATAATAATAATAATAATAATAATAATAATAATAATAATAAAAGAAAGACTTATCTATCATTTCTAAAATATTCTAAAAAAATATTTGTATCAAATATTCTTACAAAAATATTGTATAAAAATATTCAAATAGAAATAATTGCATAAATCCTTCGTATAAAAATATTCGTGTAAAATATTCTAAAATATTGGTATGAAAATATTCGAATGAAATTAATTGCATACTAGCTATTTCCAAACCGAAACTCATTTTTTTACATTCAACTTATTTTACTTTTTAATAATCTGACTTTTTCAAATTCATAAATTTGTTTATTTCTCTTTCCTTTACCAAAGTCATTTAAAGCTCTCATTTCAATGAGAAATTCACTTTATCTATTTCCAAAACAGACACACTTAATAATAGACGAATTTTTTCCGGCTCCAGTCAAATCCTTTGCTCTGTCCTCGACACCCATTCAGGAAGTCCCCAGATGTTTTCCATAATGTTATATGGCTATTGGTAACGTCCCTGCCTGGTGATCGCCGAACTGGGGTTCGAATCACGATCAAACTTGTTAGTTCCTTTAGTGTCTGCAACTTCACCATCCTTTGGGGGAGCCTATAGGTCTACCGTCTAAGTTATCTGCAGCCATTGCCTGGCCCTCCCTAGTCCTAGCTTGGATGGAGAGGGGGCTTGGACATTAGTCATATGTAAATATAGTCAGTCTCTAGAGCATTGTCCTGCTTGCTATGGCAATGTCACGGTCCATGGCCTCTGCAATTCATGAAGGTCCTTTAAACCTTTAAACACGCGAAACCTCCCAGATATTATTACTGATTTTCCCACAGTTTAATCCAGTTATAGAAACCCGTCTGCCATTCAGTGGACAGAGAATACCAGAGTTGGGACTGATACCCTGGATTTCATACCTTGGCTCTTGGGTGAATCATAAAATTCTATCACATGTAGATTACGTTTTCTATAGATTCATGAAAAAAAAAAAAATGCGTATGAAATCCCCTTAATAATCTCAACCACAAGCAGACATGATTTTAAGCCTAATCAAACCAACACTAGCAAGCATATTTCACACACCCACACTTGTAGTTAAAAGCCATTAAAAGCATATTTAACACCCACACTTGAAGTTAAAAGCAATTACAAGAATATTTCAAAACAACACTTGAAGTTAAAAGCAATTAAAAGAATATTTCACAACAACATTTGAAGTTAAAAGCAATTACAAGAATATTTCACAACAACACTTAAAGTTAAAATCAATTAGAAAAATATTTCACAACAACATTTGAAGTTAAAAGCAATTCCAAGCATATTTCAAAACAATATTTCAAGTTAAAAGCAATTACAAGAATATTTCACAACAACATTTGAAGTTAAAAGCAAATTACAAGAATATTTCACAACAACACTTGAAGTTAAAAGCAATTACAAGAATATCTCACAACAACACTTGAAGTTAAAAGCAATTACAAGAATATTTCACAGCAACATTTGAAGTTAAAACCAATTACAAGAATATTTCACAACAACACTTAAAGTTAAAATCAATTACAAAAATATTTCACAACATTTGAAGTTAAAAGCAATTCCAAGCATATTTCACAACAGCATTTTAAGTTAAAAGCAATTACAAGAATATTTCACAACAACATTTGAAGTTAATAGCAAATTACAAGAATATTTCATAACAGCACTTGAAGTTTAAAGCAATTACAAGAATATTTCACAACAACACTTGAAGTTAAAAGAAATTACAAGAATATTTCACAACAACACTTGAAGTTAAAGCGATTACAAGAATATTTCACAACAACATCTGAAGTTAAAAGCAATTACAAGAATATTTCACAACAACACTTAATGTTAAAAGCAATTAAAAGAATATTTCACAACAACATTTGAAGTTAAAAGCAATTACAAGCATATTTCACAATAACATTTGAAGTTAAAAGCAATTACAGGAATATTCCACAACAACATTTTAAGTTAAAAGCAAATTACAAGAATATTTCACAACAACACTTGAAGTTAAAAGCAATTACAAGAATATTTCACAACAACACTTGAAGTTAAAAGAAATTACAAGAATATTTCACAACAACACTTGAAGTTAAAAGCAATTACTAGAATATTTCACAACAACACTTGAAGTTAAAACGAATTACAAGAATATTTCACAACAACACTTGAAGTTAAAAGCAATTACAAGAATATTTCACAACAACACTTGAATTTAAAAGCAACTACAAGAATATTTCACGACAATATTTGAAGTTAAAAGCAATTACAAGAATATTTCACAACAACATTTGAAGTTAAAAGCAAATTACAAGAATATTTCACAACAACACTTGAAGCTAAAAGCAATTACAAGAATATTTCACAACAACATTTGAAGTTAAAAGAAATTACAAGCATATTTCACAACAACACTTGAAGTTAAAGCAATTACAAGAATATTTCACAACAACGCTTGAAGTTTAAAGCAATTACAAGAATATTTCACAGCAACAATTGAAGTTACAAGCAATTACAAGAATATTTCACATCAACACTCGAAGTTAAAAGCATTACAAGAATATTTCACAACAACACTTGAAGTTAAAAGCATTACAAGAATATTTCACAACAACACTTGAAGTTTAAAGCAATTACAAGAAAATGGCACAACCAAACTTGAAGTTAAAAGCAATTACAAGAATATTTCACATCTATACTTGAAGTGAAATGCAGTTAAAAGCTTATTTCACCCGAACACCTGATGTTAAAAGCACTTCCAAGCATATCTCCCATCTATACCTGAAGTTAAATTCGGTTAAAAGCTTATTTCACACCAACACTTGAAGTTAAAAGCAACTACAAGCAAAATTTGCACCCATACTAAAGATAAAAGCATAATTGTAGAAACTGTTTATTATTATTTCCAACAAAGAAGAAAATAACTAATAAAAAAAGTTTCTATAGTAATTTTACGGAAGGAAATGCCGTCATCGTCACACAAAAAGTCAACTAAAACCTTTTTCTTTTAATTAAAGAAAATATCATGATTTTCTTTTTCAGAAACTCCTTTTTTAACGACGCATTTTCATCCACGATTGTGATCTGACCTGTGTCATGTTTTCCCTTTTTTTTTTTCAATTTTAATCAAAATAATATTACAAAAGTGAACGATTCCCAAAATGATTTTCTAAATAAATCTGTTGGTTATATAAAATATTCGATAATAACTACTAAATTAAAATGGCGAAATAAAACCTTTGAATTGGACAAACGACTCAATTACAGGAATTCCTGCAGGATGCCAATGGAATCCCCAAAAGGAAATAACTGTCAGTTTAAAGATTGCTCATGAATGCCAGAGGTAAGGGGCAATGGAAATGCACTACAAAATAATCATATGATCAGCGCCCAAGCCACCTCTTCATCTATCTAAGACCAGGTAGAGCCAGGCAATGAGTTCTGATGACTAAGTAGGTAGACCTATCGGCAATATAGGACCAGGGAGGATAAGGCAATAGCTGCTGATGACTCAGCAGGTAGACCTAAAGGCTCCCCAAAAGCTACCATCCTGTATATATATATATATATATATATATATATATATATATATATATATATATATATATATAAATTATATATATATATATATATAATATATATATATACATATATATATATATATATAGTATATATATATATATAGTATATATATATATATATATATATATATATATATATATATATATATATATATATATATATATATATATATATATGTATGTATATACAGTATATATATATATATATATATATATATATATATATATATATATATATATATATATATATATATATACATACATACATACCTATATATACCCGGACACGTTGTTCTTTACTTAATTAAGGAGATACTATGTTTATATTCTCATTATTATTATTGTTGTTTTTTTTATTATTGATAGGAAAGGCAGTATGATACAAAATATAAAAAGAACACGATAAGGAGCAAATCCTACAATCGAAGAATGAAGACGTCATTAACTTCAATACCTCATATCTCCGAGTATTTGTGTCCCCGCCTAACAACCCCCCCCCCCCCCCCCGAAAGGGTCCTATAAAATGGAGTCTGACAAGGCATAACTTTTTGGAAGAGGCAATAAAAGACAAAGAAGAAAGACGCCTTAAGGTAGACCAAAAGCTCACATTGACAGATGGAGTCTCCTTCAATTGTTCATATATGATCCCTTGACCGTTATATTGTCTATTTAGGGGTCCTTTGTCTTGACCCTATTGTATATATAAGTTTCTCTTCGTCGTTTATATATGGAAGATCTATTTTGACGTTGTTGTTATACTTAAAAATATCTTACATTCATTATTCATTACTTCTCATATAGTTTTTTATTTCCTTACTACACTTCATCCATGTAATAATAATAATAATAATAATAATAATAATAATAATAATAATAATAATATTAATCAGACTATTGCACTATCAGACTAGAAATGCGTCCCGGTATACCTCGACAGAATTCAGAATATCCGAAGTCTATAGATTTGAAGAGAGAGAGAGAGAGAGAGAGAGAGAGAGAGAGAGAGAGAGAGAGAGAGAGAGAGAGAGAGAGTTTGTGTGTGTGTGTGTGTGTGTGTGTGTGTGTATGATATACCATGAACCAATTGGTTTTTCCTAATGCCCATGTAACTGAAAAATAAAAAAACTCCACTTATGTATAGACGACGCATTAAACTCAATTTACCTATTATAAAATCCCCGTGCAATAATAGCCTCTCTGATATCGAAAACAAAAATGAAAGCGAGATTAGAATCAAAGCCTCAGTGAATAATGGTCAATTTCACTCGCCCTAATCATCCTTGAATTACAATCTGTTACTATTTTGAAAATGTTTTTCTTTTTCAGGATTTGTACGAAGCTTTTTGCTAATGAGACAACCGTTTTTATTGGACTGACCTCCAAAGCAGAAGGATAAATATTCTTTGAAAGGGACTAAGTTTATTATTATTATTATTATTATTATTATTATTATTATTATTATTATTGTTATTATTATTATCATCTAAGCTTCAACCCTAGTTAGAAAAGAAGGATGCTATGACCCCAAGGGCCCCAACAGGTAAAATGACTCAGGGAGGAATGGAAATAAGGAAACAGATAGAATAGTGTGCCCGAGTGTACAGTCAAGCAAGAGAACTCTACCCCAAGACTGTGGAAGAAAATGGTACAGAGGCTTTGGCACTACCCAAGACTAAAGAATAATGGTCTGATCTAGTAGTGTCCTTCTCCTAAAAGAGCTGTTTACCATAGCAAAAGAGTCTCTTTTACCCTTACCCTAATGGCCACCGAATAATCACACTGCAAAAGTTAACAATAGGCAATATGTAAAGAAACAGATAATTGAGTGAAAATTGCAGCTCGTTTAATCAAGTGAGGAGGCTATGTATGTATTTATGTATGCATGTATGTCCCCTACACAACGAGCGGAAAAAATGAAAACAAGATAAAAAAGGAAAAAAAAAAAGGAAGATTTTCTAATTATGCGAGGTCTTGTTCGTAATGGTAGAAGTGAAGTCGTTACTGCCACCTAACTGCAAAGTGTGGCTTTAACAGCTCATGCAATTTCCCCTTGCACAGGAAGTACACCAAATTAATGCTAAACGAAATTCCCCCTATAAAAATTTAAAAAAATCAAAACATCGTATTTTGAATATCAGAGTTTCCTATGTTATACCAGCAAAGGTGCTGTCAGAAAACCTTTCACGGAGTGTGGAATATTACGTGGTCGGATTCAATTGTCAATAGATTATAATTTTTTCTTTTCTATATGGAAAATGGAAAACTCCGAATGGCAGGGGAAAGGAATCCTGATATTGAATGTTTTGCCGATTCCTTCAATACTCATGGGCAAAGGATATCCGATTCTTTTCCCAGGTACCTCTGCTATTCAAACAGGACAGATGAAAACATAGATTACATGCATATCCAAAATGGAAACAAAATAGGAGACCAAAGTACAAATAAATTATTTTCATTATTTAATTGTGAGGTGTAACTATATATTCAAGTGTTTATATTAATAAAAAATATCCACTATGTAATTGTAAAGGATCTGTGTTGTAAACAGAATGACTGACATTCGAGTCTCCTCGTTCGTTCGTTTTAGATTGTCCTACTTTAGGTAAGACACGGGCTCTTGCGTTGGCAGCCCGTAATGTGTATCTATGGAAATTTGTCGCCATAGCCTGATATTATAGGATTATATATGCTTGAGGGTACTCAGGCACACTATCCTATCTTATTTCTATTCCTCAAGGGTTTTTTCTAAGTTTTTATAGTTCATGCTGTATTTGAAATATCTATTTCAATATTGTTACGGTTCTTGAAATATTTTAATTTAATTGTTCAATAATTTCCTTGTTGTGTATTAATTTTCTTTCATTTTCTTTCCTCAATGGACAATTTTTCCCATTTGGAGCCCTTGGACTTATAGCATCCTGCTTTTCCGACTAGGGTTGGAGCTTAGCAATTAGGAGTAATAATAATAATAATAATAATAATAATAATAATAATAATAATAATAATAATAATAATAATAATAATAATAATAATAATAATAGAGGAGTGTCGTAAATACCCAAATTTTTAATGATTTCGTGGTAGGCCTACCTGGGCAGTATTCTCATGCCTTGCTATTAGCGCATCTCTCAGCATCACTACTAACCATATCTCAGTACAGTTTTTTTTATGTTTGAAGCGTTTAATATAATTTCACAATTTTTATCAAGAGTAACCTCAACACTTATAAATTTTGTAAATAGGAAAAACCTTTCAAATAAAAGAGATTAAAGAAGAAAATTGTTCGTCAGGGTTCCATTTAAGTGACGGACAAAACAAAGCCAACTATAATGTTTGTTCTAGACTGCGATGTGTAAAGTTCTTTTTAAACGTTTGTCTGTCTACAAACTATGAGGAAAAAATTTCTAATTACTGCAATGCGGAACCTGGAATCTGGAGCATGAAAAATGTATTGGATCTCCGTATATTTCTTCATCTATTCCAGCAGTTCGACTCCAACTCAAGCTTTTGAATATTTTTTTTTTTTTTTCAGCGATTGTTTCTTTTCAATTGAATGTGTAGTTACTATCCTCATCCGATTCGAGCCGTTTGCTTCGAGTTTTGATCAAGAGGAAATTCTTGAGTTCATTCATTGAGTATGGATTCTCAAACTTATTTATCCCTGCAAGTAGTGATTCTCAAATCTATGCATAATATCAAGTTGTGATTCTCAACCTTATTTATTATATCAGGAAGTGATTCTTAACCTCATTCATTATATCTAGTTGTCTTTTACAACATTATTCATTACATCAAATTGTGATACTCAACCTTATTATATCAAGTAGTGATTCTCAACCTTATTAATTATATCAAGTAGTGATTTTCAACCTCATTCACTATATCAAGTTGTGATTTTCAACCTTATTCATTATATGAAGTTGTGATTCTCAACATTATTCATTATATCAAGTAGTGATTCTTAACCTTATTTATCATATCAAGTAGTGATTCTTAACATTATCTGTCCCTGTCAATAGTGTCACATTCAAATTAGCTACAAACCTAGAATTAACTTCGAATTGTTGCCATATAGTGAGTTAAAGTATTAGGTAATTGTAAAATAAAATTGTTTTCTAAATCATGTAATATATCAATAGGCCAGAGTTTTGAGATAAAAAAAATATATATTGAATTCCTAATGAATAGCAATCAGCAGATATTCAAATCCCATTGAATTTGTTCTACTTCTTTCGAAGTCTTTTCTCCTCTCACTAAATTTTGAGAATTTCCAATTCTTTTATGTAAGTAAAAAAAAAAGTCCCCTTTATCTTTGAGAAAACTTTTATGGTGATGAATCAAGAATTCTTTTTCTTTTTAATTTTTTTTAAACAGTAAATTTTGAAAAGAAAATTTCCTTAGAAGATTCCAATTGATTTTAGAACAGCAAAATTTCGTCATAAAAGTATATTATATATTTCCTAACTTTAAATAACTTTCCATTAAATGAATTACGTTCTTGAATACGTGATAACAATAATCTTTAATTCGTTACTATAATAATAATAATAATAATAATAATAACATAAAAAACAATGACAATAACAATAACCAAAACAACAAGAACAACAACAACAACAACAACAACTACAACAACATCAGCAATAATAAAAATAATCATAATAATAATAATAATAATAATAATAATAATATCAACAACATTGACTATAACAACAAAAACAACAACAAGAACAGCAATAATAATAATAATAATAATAATAATAATAATAATAATCCAGATCGTTTTGATCTATGGGGATCCAGCAGACTCAAATAAAAGTCATTAGATTATAATTTACTATCGAGGTAATATATCCAAACACAAGTTACCATTTAAAGGGAAATTGATTCCCTTAGTAATCTCATCAGTTCAAAGGTTTAAAGGGCGGTCATGAGAGGTGGAGGCAAGAGACTGAACATGTATGATATTGTACCAACCGTGTGTTACACGATCGTACATAATAACGACATTTCATTTTTTTTTTTGCATATATTATGCTTTGTATCTTCCCTCTCCTCTCGCACTGATAGGGACCTGAAATAGGAAATAACATGTCTGTTTTTCTCACCGTTAACTGTTAATAGCACCGGTTGTCGGTTGAACATGAAATTGCCTGTTATGTTTTTATGTCCTTTTTGCCTGGAGTTTATGTATATATAAACGGATGTTCTGTAATAAAGTTACTAAGTTGCTTTCATCCTGCCTTCTTAGTCACATTGGTGACCCCGAAAGCTGACTCGCTCCTCCCGCCTTCCGTCGACTCGCTCACCCCGCCTTCCAACCCCCCCCCACCCCCACCGTCATTGGTACTATGGCGGACTCCACTCCATTGAAACTTTCGTCGTTTGCCAGCGGAGAGGCGTTTGCTTGGTTTCAGCGCGCAGAAGTCCAGTTCCCATATCCTCGCAATAATGACCCACACGATTGGTGTGTGTAGCTCAAACAAGTAGGCCTACCACCAGCCAGAACAGAGGAGCATTGAAATTGTTTATTTTACGAGTGAAACGAGCCAAGCCGACAAAAAATCTTCCAAGAAATTAGACAAACTATAGGTATTTATGAAACTAAAATAGTGACCGATAGAGATGGCATACGCAGCACATTCCTGTTCTGGTTTCCAGAAAAGATGAGCGATGAAATTATGTTGACTTTGCGAGCGAAGCGAGGCAAGACTGAATTTGAACTATCCGAGGGATGTGATATGAATTATAGATAATCATGATACTGTACTTTAATTTCTAGCCACTTACATGAACCATATATTTTTCAACTGGTTACCTTGTATTTATTATTTATTTCTGACCATTACTATTTCTGCAAATCACTTTTTTGTTTCCAAACCTTAAACCCTAGTTTCACACTGTGATCCCCAAAATTGTTTACTAAAGGGGAATAGGGTAGGAAAACTCATGAATGGTTGGTTTGTCCCAATATTCATGGTAAATTAATGAACAAAACACAAGATAGCAGGTAGGAAAAATATATAGCTCATGTGTTTGGCTATGAATTAAAGTATAATATATTTACCATTATTTTACATGTAAG
>NC_090756.1:46469695-46479695 GCF_036898095.1 Palaemon carinicauda | reverse complement strand
TCTACTTATTAAGGCAACCAAACCGTCTTTTTACTTATTAATTTTTAGAGTAACCAAAGTGTTTTTATACATATTTCTTTTCAAAGTAACCAAAGAGTGTTTTACTTATTAGCTTTTACAGTAACCATAGGATTTTTTTTTACTTATCACTTTTTAATGTATCCATGGCGTTTTTCACTTATTACTTCTTAAAGTAATCAAATGATTTTTACTTATAAATTTGAAGTAACCTAAGAGTTTTGTAGGCGAAAATTTATCGCGATTATCTGAACCTTTCAATCTTGATTTATTATCTTTTAATTAGCATAAAATCTTTAGGCCTAAAATGGTTTTGTATTAAATGCTTTCTTCATTGGCTAAACAACGGTAGATTTTAAACTACACATGTTTAATATAAATATAATATTAATGCATTTTTAATACTTTTCTCACAGAGCCTGAGGGTTTAACCAACAATTATTTGTTTTGAATAATAGAAGGTCCCGAAACTCACGTCCAGATTCCCCTTTAGTCAAGCGAGCATTACTCAGACTCTCCAGTCTATCATTTGACTGGATAAACGTCACGCACTTCACCTTGATCCTGATTGGTCGGCGTCTTGCCTTCATCCTCATTGGTCGGACGCTACAATCTGAATAGGGACCCTACGTTGGAATCAGTTTGTGCTGGGAATACTGGAATACGGGAATATAGCTTCATTTATGTGACTACAGAGAGGTTTAATTGTAGTAATATTAACAACAATCATTTCAACATTATTATTATTATTATTATTATTATTATTATTATTATTATTATTATTATTATTATTATTATTATTATTATTATTAGCTAAGCTACAACTCTAGTTGGAAAAGCAGAATGCTATAAACCCAAGGGCATTCAACATGACTGAAATAGCTACCAATTTCCCTCAACATAAGATAATATCTAAAGTCATCATTATTCATCATGGTAACCCTAAGTTTATAATTTTTTCTTATGCAAAATCAATATTTTTTTCCACTATTAAGGAGTTAACTCAATAATCCCTTAGTTTTGCATTTTTTCATTTAGTTTTTATCTCCAGAATAATTTTCCTGGAGCGTAATAGATGAAGAATGTTGGGGTTAAATAAAAGACTCAATGTTATTTTTCAAAGTTCTGCTGAACCTTCTTGCAACTTATGTAACATTCCCGGTGGTGCTTTTGGTTACGAGAATTTGTATTTATATTTATTTAGGAGAATTACGATAAATGTTTTATCATTAAACTGTTATTGTAAAGAATTTCTATTTACAAAAAAGTTATTATATGCTCTTAGAAGTTCATCATAGTTCACACAAAGGAAATATGTATAAAATTTTTCTTTAATCTTACTTTTTATAGATTATAAAATATTCTTTTTCAGTTAGCTCATGATATTTCAAAAGTATAATGTTCCAGTTGTTTTGGAAAGCATTAGAAAATACCTTTGTATTTTTAGAAAATAGCTATTTTAGAGACCGTATTTTAACGATATGTATTTTATTTTATTTTTTTTTTTTGGTACCAAAAGGAAGTAGTCTTCTCAAACCATTTTTTGTAGAATATTACTAACTTTAGAGAGAGAGAGAGAGAGAGAGAGAGAGAGAGAGGAGAGAGAGAGAGAGAGAGAGAGAGAGAGAGAGAGAGAGAGAGAGAGAGAGAGAGAGAGAGAGAACATTTTACAAGGATTTTGGATATCTCAAAGACTTAGTGCATCCGCGGAGACTCATTTGCTCTTGGGTAGGGCAAATTAGTTTAAACATTTAGAGAGTTTTTATGATCTTGTCTAATTTAATATTGAAATCGTTCACCGTGTTACTATTCACTACATCCGCTGGGAGTTTGTTCCATGTATTTGCTATTTTGTATGTCAAAAAATTACCACATTATTGTCATATCTTTTCATTTGCAGTTTTTATCTGTTACCTTTGGACTGATTTGTGCTAAGCGAGAGAGATTTGCTGTTTATATATATATATATATATATATATATATATATATATATATATATATATATATATATATATATACATATATAATATATATATATATATATATATATATATATATATATATATGTATATATATATATATATATATATATATATATATATATATATATATATATATTACATTATGTATAATATATATATATATATATATATATATATATATATATATATATATATATATATATATATATATATATATATATATTTATATATAGGAAGTAAATATATATATATATATATATATATATATATATTATATATATATATATATACATATATCTATCTATATATATATATATATATATATATTTATATATATATATACTATATATATATATATATATATATATACATATAATATATATACAGGAATAGAGAGAGAGAGAGAGAGAGAGAGAGAGAGAGAGAGAGAGAGAGAGAGAGAGAGAGAGAGAGAGAATGGTTTGTAATTTTGTAATGTTGTCTAAAAACCAAATGACAACCGCTAAAATCAGATTGGAATACGAATGAGTAATTAACAATAAAGAATAGAAATATATTGACATATTATTAACTCGCATTTTATAGTTGTGGAAAGTCTTGGTTGACCTGAAGGCGGTATGTTTTGAAAGACGTTTTCTTTTACTAAATGAATCACTTAATTTATGCTCTTTTTTTTTTTACACTTTTAAAAGGTACCCATTTACAGCCGACATTTCTGCCTTTTCTTTAAAACTACTGTACGCGAACTGTCAAAAAAGACGGCTAAATATTTGGATAGATATGCACACACACGCAAAGACCCACAGTTCCCTCTTACCAGGGTATGACTGTTCCCTCTCTGCCTCTTACCCAAGGGACAGCGAGAGACCGTGTAGTTATATGTCTGGCAATGCAGATGAGCGTGACTGGAGAGAGACATACACACACATACACACTGTGGAGGATTAATTTTTGTTTATTCTTATTTTTTTGTTTGCCAAACGAGAGAGAGAGAGAGAGAGAGAGAGAGAGAGAGAGAGAGAGAGAGAGAGAGAGAGAGAGGAGAGAGATAGGGGGGGGTAGTTAGTGTATCCATTGTTTGTTGTGAGAAAGACTGTTGGTATAAATGAGATTGTTTGTTTATGTTTTTAGCTAGGTTACGACAGTGGTGAACGTCTTAGGTGAATGTTTTTTTTTTTTTTTTTTTTTTTTTTTTTAATGACTGCGAATTGAGGCAGTTGTGTGTGTGCACGCTCGATTTCTATATTTATTTGATTTCGACCAGGCGCTGGAGAGTGATCATTTATTTTTTGAGTAAGTACAGTTTTGTTTATATTTGCTTGTCGTGATTTTGAGTGATTGGAACAGTTTATTATTTATCTTTGATTATAGTGTGATAGTTTAGTTAGTAAGGAATGTTCGTAAGTGTTTTTCTTTTTTCAATTTTCGGGTCGTAATTCCTCCTTTGAGGAGAAATTAGTTTTGAATGTTGCTCAACCGTTGATGACCTGGCCTGTATTACGATTATATTTAGACTGCTCTTTTGGATTTAGATAAATGTTGATGACCCGGACTGGATGAACTTTCGATTGCTGTTATTGATGATGATGATTATGATGATGAAGATATAGACTGCCCAATTAAGTGAGGCAGTTTATAGCAGATTGTGCCAGTGTTGCGTCTGCCAGAGAGTTGTGGCATTGGCCTAAAAGAAATGTTGGCCCTAGTGTGGATAAAGAGGTCGACACATAAACAAATATTGGTTTTGGTGTGTGGTTAATTTAAGTTTTGTTAGAGGTTTTTTTGGGTTTATTTGAATGGTGTTATGTTTAATGTTTATTTTATGTTAAGTTTATCATTAGTTATAAGTGTGATTATTTTTGGTTGTGGATCGTTGTATGTTAAATGCTTTAGTTTGTAAGAAATATAGTATTAAGGTCATGTTTTGTTTTATGTCCTTTTTGTCTAAGAGTCCAGTTTATGTGTACGTAAGGGGAAAGTTTGTTTCGTGGAGAAATTGTCTGTTAGAGTGATCAAGGGTGTGGAGGTTGTTGTTGCAACATACCGCCACATTATTTGGGGGCCCGAACAGGGGACTGCCGAGGTGGGACTGATAGCTGGGCTCTCTGACGAAGGACTGATAGCTGGGCTCTCTGACGAAGGACTGATAGGATACTAATTTAGAATTAAGACTGAAACAAAATGCAAGAACAGTTAAGGGTTTTGAAGGAGGAATTGCGGTTTATTAAGGAGCGTGAGGAGAAGTTGTCTGTAGAGAAAGAGAAATTGTTGCGTGAGAATGCGAGGTTGAGTTGTGTGAGAATGAGGAGATGCGAAATGAACTGAAAGCACTAAAGGGAACGGTAGAGAGAGTGGAAGAGGGGTTGGAGAGCGCAGACGCGTAGGAGAGTGCTGACGCGCAGTAGGTTGATGGCGCGCAGTGGCACGCCGACGTGCAGGTGAGCGCTGGCGCGCTACCTCAGGCAAAGCCTGGCGCGCCAGGAGAACGTTGGCGCGCATGTTCATCATGCGCGTAAGGGACGTATGCTTGCGATGGCGTGTATGCCTGACGAGGTTTCGTGGGCGCGTAGCGCGCATCAGCTCTCAGGAGCGGCGACAGCAGGTCAGCAAGTCTGTCAGGTGGAAGGTCGTGTCCTTTGCAAGGACGACCTTCCACCGAAGGGGATCGCGAACGATCCACTGAGAAGTCCATGACCATAGCAGGAACAGTCGGTGAACGCTGACGAGGCTCCTCTGCGGCGGACTGCAACGGAGATGGTGAACCAAAGAAGCGCCTTTTCAACACAGGTGACGAAAGGCCTCTCTGGCGAAGAGGATGGCGAGCCTTGCGACGGATGCGCCCTCTGGGGGCTGTTGGATCAGCAAGCTGACCTTCTGTAGTCCTCCGAAGAGGAGTCTCTGTTAGAGAACTCTCCCGAGGGGGAGAAACACCAGCAGGAGAGACTGTTGGACTTAGTTTTTCCCTCGTTGGTTGAGCAGGAACGGGAGAAACTAAGCCTTCAACTACTGTGGGATGTGAAGAGACAGAGGCATTAGGAGATACCGCATTGGATACCTCTGACACCACAACGTCGTCAATTGACAGAGGAACAACCTCTGCCAAAGTCGGTGATTGCTTGACAGCCGCACCCAACCGGATGATGTCAAGTAATGCTTCCTTGGAGGGCGAACCCTCGAGCCCCAATGAAGACCAAAGGTGAAAAAGATTGGTTAATGACACATCCTCCCCCGGGGGGAGAGGTGGAGCTGCCTCGCTAGGGGAGGCAACGCCATCTCTCGAACCCCGAGTTTGGAAAACAGAGCCATGGTCTACGCTACCACTTGACGACCTCTCGAAAGAGACCACTCGAGTGGGAGCTTCGGACGAGATTTGTGCAACAGAAGAAGAGTCCTTGGGTTTTTCTCCTTTCAAAGACCCCTTCGAAGGAGAAATATCCCGCTTGCACTTCTTCTTACGTCGCCGAGAAAACCTCTCCCACTGGGAGATAGACCACTCCCTACACTCACCACACTTGTTATTACTTTCACACCGTTGACCTCTACAGTAAGGGCAAAGGGTGTGAGGGTGTGCCTTGACCGCTGAAATAAACGTTCCGCAGGCGCGGTCGGGTAATCCAGGAAAAGTGCGCATAATCACAGAGGCCATCTTCACACATAAACCTGTCAAAGAAAAAGAAAAAAGCATTAATGGCTGCCAAAAGAGAGGCGAGGATGAGAGAAGACGCGTCCGTCTACCATCCGAGCCGAGAGCAAAGTGAGCTCAAGCACAGGTGTGTGTGAGGGGGGGGGAGGTAGAAAGCTACCCTCCCCTACCCACGCTAACTGACGGTGTGGGTAGTAAACCCTCGTTAAATTTTAATGGCTCGTCATTTCAGCTATGCCGAAAGTAATACCCCTATTAAATAGCGTGGTTTGTATGTCAGTTACGGAACAATTTCCTTTTTATTCACAATCGTGTCATGCTGGTTAATGTATACATCAATTTCTAGCAAAAATGAAATTTGCTAAAATATATCCGAATAAAAGCTATCCGAGGAATGTGATATGAATTATAGGTAATCATAATACTGTACTTTACTTTCTAGCCACTTACATGAACCATATATTTTTCCCACTGGATAGCTTGTATTTATTATGTACAGTATTTCCGACCATTACAATTTCTGCAAATCACTCGTTTTTATTGTTTCTAAACCAAAAAACCCGGTTTCACACCATGATCCCACATAATTGTCTACAGAAGGGGGGAGGAGAGTAGGAAAACTCATGAATGGTTGGTTTGCTGCAATATTCCTGGTAAAGAAAAAAAAATGGACAAAACACAAGATAGCAAGTGTAATAATTACATAATAAAATCCATGACCCAAGGGATCAATGGAGAAGTTAGGAGTGTGGGAACGTCAAGTCATAGCAGGATGTGAAAGTCAAGACCAAGCTAAATTATTGCAATGTAACATTTTGTATGAAGAGTAAACACAACACAAGCATCCCGTGAGAAACAGTTGACTTATTTGATCTTTGGATGGAAACAGATGTGTTCCGGTAGTAATCTTGTGTAATCATATTTATGTAAAATGCTCAGATAACTAATGAAACGTTATCACCAAACTTGATATTCTTGGGAGTTCTTTTTCAATTGTCATACGGAATGGTCATCCGACCAAACCATCCATACTCCTCTGATGGAGCTACTAATAAACTGTTTAAAAATTAACTTACATAGACTTATTCAGAAGTAACCTACAAGTCTAACAACTATATATCACATTGAAGAGACATGAGATAGAACACTAATGTGTGTTTATAACACTACCACACCAACACAAGTAGGAAAAATATATGGTTCATGTATTTGGCTATAAACCAAAGTATCACATATTTACCATTAGCTTATATGTAAGTTATTATTCACTTCCCTCTTTAAATTTGGAACAAAATATACAAAAACAGTTAGGCATCAACCATTTCTTAGAGGTAAATACAGTTTTGACAAGAAGTTTAGCTATTCTACAGTTACAAACTGTTATATTGTGAATCTTAGTTAGTTATCCCTAAGTTAAGTTGTATATTTCTTATATGGTACTGTATTACAAAACATAGTTATTTATAGTGAATCTTTGATGACCATTTGAGGTATGTATTATATAGGAATCTGCGTTGAGCTTTAGGTTAAAGTTAGCATATACCTCCATAATTTGATTTTATCTACATACTATTTATCACACCTTAGTATGGCTAGGTAAGGATCATGAATTCTAAGTTAGGTTAAGGTCAGTATACATTCCGTATCCCAACCACGTATAGGGCAATCTTAACCTAACCACCTGATAAGTGGCTAAGGTAGAGAAAGGCCTTGAATCTTCTTTAAACATATAACGCAGATGGTAATCTTTAGGTAATTAGGTAAGGACTTAGTTTGTAGGTTAGGTTAGGTGGGGAAGTTTGGGTTAAGCCGTGCTCTATGCTCGCAGGAGATCCTGTCATCATTATACAAATGCTCTGCCTATCAAACCTAATATTCATCATACATTAGACTTGGAACTGCGGGGGTACTTTATATGTGGACGTACTAAAGTTTTCTGCCATTGGTAAAATGACTTGGCCTAAGACTACAGACTAAAAATATAGTAGGCCTACCATCATTACAAAGTATATAATAGTTATCTCGTATTTTCAATACAGGTATACCTCTCAAAAAAATTGATACACCTGACTTAGTGTCTTGGCCTCTGACTACAGATTCAAAATGTACTAGGCCTACCAACGTTGCAAACTACATAGTATTTATCACTTATTTTAAAATAACTCTAAAAGAAAAACCTTAACATAGCTGACCTGGTATCTAAAATAACGGTACCAACCTTTGAAAAAGATGTGAAACATTTTATATCCAAAAATGTCAGAATTTTGGAAACAAGGATAGGTATTCTTGATTTAGTTTTCCCCCAACAGCGACCCGTAGTATAATGACAAACCTGAGCGAGTAACAAAATATTTTGCAGGAATGTTGGAACGTGGAAACTAAATTTTTTCCTTATAAAATCCTTATTTAATTGTGCCTTTATTTTTAATATGCATAAAATTATATAAAGATAGGAAAATATACATTAAGTACACACTTAATTCAGTTGGATATATAATGACAAGGTAGAAATATCACGAAAAACTTTCCTGACATTTTTCAAGACTTTTCCAGATTTTATGCAAGGGAACAAATACATGGACACTCCTAAAAAGAATACACACATTCTTATTCCCATATCTGCGTATTTATTGATTTGTGCATTTTCTAAATATAAATGTTTATAAGCATACAATCATGCAAATCAAATAAGCAAAGAAAATGGAGTTTTGCAAGGGAGGGATAACTGTTACATTACAAAATTATACATCTATCTATCGAGATACGAAACTCGAGTGAAGTAAGTCCGCAAAAAGAATAAAGAATTATGACAGGAAAGTAATAAAGACCAGCGGGGGGGGGGGGGGGGGGGGGGGGAAACCCCAGTTATGAGCTGAGCACCAGGCAAAACAGTAATTCAAGGTATGTTACAAGTTCAAAAATTCCATCCAGATATTGAATGGAGTTCTTTTGCGAACATTTTGTAGAAGTGATTACTTTCGTGTACTTATCTAAACATTTTAATTTTAAGGGTTATAAATATATATGATTCAAGATTTACAAATAACTGATATCATTGGTTTCAGGTTAATTTTGAATTAATACGTAATCAAGACTCAAACTTTTCATGTCCAGTGAAGATAAATGTAATTAGCATATATATATATATATATATATATATATTTGAATATATATATATATATATATATATATAAATTATGATATTAGATGTATCACAACATAAAAAAAGAGAGAGAGAGAGAGAGAGAGAGAGAGAGAGAGAGAGAGAGATCAAGAAAAATATACAATATAATTGAGGTAAATCGTTCCTTTATTAGAAAAATAGGACCTTCGAAATCTTTTTATCTATACACATCATGATCATAAGATGAGATTTTTTATGAATATTTAATTCTTAGGACAAAGGAAAAGAAAAACATGAAATTCTTTTATTCTATTATGGTCCATCCACCCTAAAACAACGAAGGAAAACGAATTACTTACAAGTTTATTTATAATTAGGTGACATTCTCTCGAGGAGTCCAAGACTTAACTGGATTAGCTCTTATAGAGTTTCTCCAGAGCTGAAGAAAATGTTGTCTAGGCTTTCTGTAAACCTAGTGTTTTTTCAGGTGACCCTTTTCTCTCTATTTGCATTTTAAAAATAGATTATACATAGGAGATTGAGTAATTACATGAATATTAAAGGATATTCAGATATTTATTATTATTATTATTATTATTATTATTATTATTATTATTATTATTATTTTATACAATGTAATATTTACTATTAAGTATTACTTTCTAAGGTAACCTAATAGTTTTTTACTTAAAACTTTCTAAAGTAATCAAAGTGTTTTTTACTAAATACTGTTCAAAGTAATCAAAGAGTTTCATTTACTTATTACTCTTTATGGTAAACATAGGGTTTTTCACCTATTATTATTTAAAGTGATCAAAACGTTTTTTACCTTTTACTTTTGAAGTAACTAAAGAGTTTTTCAGCATAAAATTTAACACGATTATCTGAACCTTTCAATCTTGATTTATTATTTTTCTTAATTATTACCAAAGCTTCAGGTCTAAAATGGCTCTGTAATGAATATTTTCTTCATTGGCTAAATATGGCAACTATGAACTCCACATATTTAATATAAATATATTTTCCAATGCATTTTTAATAATTTTCTCACAGAGCCTGACTGTTTAACCCAACACCCATTTTGTTTTGAATAATAGAAGTCGCCGAAACTCACGTCCGGATTCACTTTCAGCCAAACGAGAATTGCGCAGACTCTCTCTCTTATTTCTCATTGACTGGATAAACGTCACACACTGAGACTTCACCTTCATCCTGATTGGTCCGGCGCCTTAC
>NC_090756.1:46447195-46459695 GCF_036898095.1 Palaemon carinicauda | reverse complement strand
GTCATGGAATGATCCTCCTAATCGGGTGGCTGAATCTGTTGAACTTCAAAACTTTAAACTTGCAGCATTTTTTTTTATGTTGCACAGGTTGACATAAGACTTTTTATAGTTTATATATATATATATATATATATATATATATGAAAGATCTGTTTTAATGTTGTTACTGGTCTTAAAATATGTTATTATAATTCTTTATAATGTCTCATAGTTTATTTATTTACTTATTTCCTTTCCTCACTGGGGTATTTTTCCCTGTTGGAGCCCTTTGGCTTATAGCATCCTGCTTTTGCAAGTAGGGTTGTAGCTTAGCTAGTAATAGTAGTTGTAGTAATAATAATAATAATAATAATAATAATAATAATAATAATAATAATAACAGCGGAATCTCAGTGTACCACCGCCGTCCATAAATGGAGAAATCGAGTCTTGAATTATGGGCCTCTCGGAGGCAATTTCCAGCTGAACTTCGTCATAATTAGAGACAAATTGTTACCACAACTCTAATGACGTCATTGGGGTTTATTTGCTTCTGTGGTATGCAAATGAGTCATTATTTAAGGGACACGATCATTACGTTGGTTTACTACCATTCTCAAGAATTAAATCTCTCTCTCTCTCTCTCTCTCTCTCTCTCTCTCTCTCTCTGTCTTAGTTCCTGAAAACAAAAAGAAGAAAAGACGATGAATTGACGAGCTAAAAACATTTGCGGGTGTAGGCTGGCATAGAAAGACCATATACAGAAATGTGTGGTAGGACATGTCTGAGGCCTTTGTTCTGTAGTGGATTAGTAACGCCTGATGTTAATGATTTTACACAAACACACACACACACGCACACACACATACACACACACACACACACACACACACACATATATATATATATATATATATATACATTATTATTATTATTATTATTATTATTATTAATATAACAATAATAATAATAACAATAATGATAATAATGGTAATGATAATAATAATAGTTCACATAACGAGATATCTAATACACAACCACAGGGTGAATTATTACAATATGATTTATGATCACAAGACTTTATCTCATCTAAAAGTAAAGCATTATAAAAGGATTATCCCTTATGGAAATATTCCGTTGAAATGACAATGTTTTTACTCTTTTAATTTGATATATTTGCGCTCAGGGGTGTAGAGGAAATAGACCTGAGTTTCATTAATGCATCAAACATCTCATATTGCAATAAAATATATCATATTTTATAGAGATTATGATACAATGCAATCGCAACCTGACCTTTGTAATATAAGAGATTTGTTCAAATTTCGAAAAAAAAATATATTTGATTCTTTGTCTTCTCTCTTATTTTTAGACTATTCTTGATAAAATATAAATCATAAGGATATTTTTACTTCAGCTATCTTTTATTTCCTCTCTTTGTTAATTTTTTTCATAAATTTTAACTTTCAATTGACATTATTTTATGTCACTATAATATGGTGGGTTTATTTATTTGCAAACAAAAAATTTGCAAAAAATATAAACACCCATAGAAATAGAAATTAAACTATTCTAAGTTTTATTTCAGAAAGAATACAGACCAACACTTCTATCATCTGTAACACATTTAAAAAAAAAGAAAAAAAGGTTCTTATGAAAAAAATAAGTGTTTTTATGTCACATACCAATATGCAAATCAATCTTTATATAAATGGATTCCAAAATACCTGTAAACACACTCTGGGCGTTTAAAAGGTGACATACATCTTACATACACTAAGAAAAAGCGAATAAATATTTGTAGTAGGAAGAAATAATACAGGAAATAAATGTGAAATATATGTTATCAAATATATGAATGCCAATGAAACAGATAAAACTGTAGATATTAAAATAAATAACTGATAATAAATAGCTAGCAACATAAAAAAAAACAACGACAACGACAACAACAACAATAATAATAATAATAATAATAATAATAATAAAAATAATAATAATAATAACAACAATGATAATCTTTACTATAATTATTATTAATTATGTAGTTTCATGTTCATAAAATTTGTGGTGTATATATATATATATATATATACATATGTATACTGTATATATATATATATATATATATATCTATATATATATGTGTGTGTGTATATATATATATATATATATGTGTGTGTGTGTGTGTGTGTGTGTGTATTAATACACTTAATATATAACATATGTATCATGATCTTTGAAATATAAGATACATGACTTTTGAATTCCAAAAAGACGATTTTATTCAAATTTTCTTGACTTCGTTTTCTTATTCTTTTCCTTATTTGCAATAGGACATTCTTTTTTATTTGTATAATATGATATTCAATATTCGATTGTTTGGATATAAAAAAAAGTTTTTTAAAATGAATGTAATGAGACTTATCAACCATGAATAGCCAATCCACTGTATTTTGAATAAAACAATATAACTGTTTTGTTTCATCATTCTTCTGTATCCTATTCTATTAAAAACAAGAGCAATCAGAGATTCCAGACCCCCGCTAATGAATATTGCCAACATTTTACTCGAGTCTACAAATGAAACACTTTTTTTTTTTTCATATTCTGACCAAGGATGAATTTACATTCTACTGTAACATTTCACTAAACTATACTGACAGCGTCCCCACATTTTCATATAATGACTGTAGCTGGCGAAAAATGCAAATCTGGATCTATAATCCGGATCCGTCGAGTAGTTTTGGCGTAATCCTGTCCACAGACAGAAAGAAACATAGACACATAGATAAATAAAGGCATGATTGAACTGACCAGATTTTATAGTCTCCTTGGTGGTGGTAATAAGACAACATTTATTAAGATAATAGTATCGTGTCATTATCAAGATAAAATCGGTGTTTCAAGTCATATATCTCGACGTTAACCTAAATTCAAATGAATTATTTTCGAAATATCTGTAAAAATAAAAAAAATAAATGTCCTCCACAATTTAATATAAATAAGACATACATTACTTTGAAGACTTTATTCAGGCATTAAATGTAAAATATCATAATATTTATCCAGAAAAGCAAATGCAAATTGCACAAGCCTTGATAAAACAAAATTTTTTAAGGATTATTTCAAATTGAGCCTTAGAATATGAAAACTCCATAAACAAACTAGAATATTTCGACCAGAGACACTCAGGGTTTTGCCGTTTCTTGCTTACCTTCTATCTTGTAACTAGTGTCCGTGACCTGTCAATAATGACGGCTAAATATTTAGATAGATATGCACACACACGCCCTCTCACCAGGATATGAGTACTCCTCCCCCCCTCACACACACACTCAACCCGAATATCTGGGTGAATCTACTTTAAGTTGCTTGCAATTGCAATGAAGGTTTTCAACCAAAATCTCCTTATAAATTCCATTGAAAAATAAAAGCAATATACTTGAATAGTGTGGAATGATGAATTCAACTTTGCTTTTGATAATCCATACAAAAAGCAAGTGCATGTTGGCGTACATCCACTTTTGCAGAAAAAAAAAATAGAAGGAAAAACAAAGTTGTAATAAATTTTGTGGTCGTTATTATTGTTGTTACAGATGGGAAAAGCTTACTAGAGTTGTAAATACCAGAACTTTTGCAATAAAATTACATTTAAACTTGTGAGGTTGCAAGAAATGTAAAACGCGAAAGTGATTGTAGTTATTATGTAATTATTGTTGTCTTTAAAGGAAGAAGACTTTATGATATCACATTAATAGTTACTTTGTTAGCAAGATACCAAAAAATCTTGTTTGTTTGCAATATACGAAATGTTGTTTAAAAAAAAAAAGAATACAACACCAATAGCTATTGTTTGTGAAGAGAACAGCATACAAGACACTACAGTAACTTGGTAAGCAAACATCCTGCAGAGGATATCCTAAAAAAAAAGAAAAAAAAAGAGAGAGAAAAAAAAAAACACCAAGAAAGAAGTGCTGTACTTAATACCAAGAGAATACTGTACCTACGTTCAGTCGCGAGGTGTAGAACATTGGGTGAGATAAATGTAATCCAATTTAGGTCCAACTTCTTCTCAATCATCATCCTCGGTGTCACTGTATCCTGTAACGTCAGGATATTCGTCAATGTTATCGAAAGAATAATAATAAAAAAAAAAAAATTCACTAAGTTGCTCAAACTTTCTTTGCCAACGTGATACTCCTGCACTTTTATGATCATAAAGTTTACCTTTAAACAACACAAGTACACCAGAGGGGTATTAACAATCTTACTGGAATGCTTGATTGATGTCATATCAAAGGGATAAAAGGAAAAAGACTGAATAAAGACGGTGCAAGACACGAAAGTCTGACTTCAAAACAAAAGCAAAAGACTGACGAAAGCTAGCGATATTATCTACTCCCAAGTCTAACCAGCAACAATGAGAGTTTTTTTTATTTTCGTTTAATTTCTTTAACATTTCCTACTCCTAATAACAGGGAAATTAGTGTAATAGAATAAAAAACATAATAATCCTAATAAATGATTAAAATACCAGAATTATAAGGATAATAAAGTTTATTATTTGGCACCATTGGCTGCCATGACTGATTTAGTCTTCTCTCCCTTTGCATCGGATTCAGTAACTTTTCTGTTTTATGTACAGAATTTGCGTTCAGAGAGAGAGAGAGAGAGAGGAGAGAGAGAGAGAGAGAGAGAGAGAGAGTTGTAATTGTGTCTCAGGTCTGTAGTTACAAACTAAAACGACAATATAATTTCATCATTACTCGGAGCCGTTGGCACCTCTGTCGATCGTTTGTTTATGTCGACATAGGGCAGTCAAGACTCCCGATTCATAATCATAATAACATTATTCCTATTTCTTTATGTTGGGAATTCCGATTCTAAATAACAATCATAATTATTTCTGGCTAAGCTAAAACCTAGTTGGAAAAGTATTTTGCTACAAACGCAAGAGATCCAAGAGAGAAAAAATAGCCAACTAATGAAAGGAAATAAGGGAAAGAATAAACTAAAAGAGAAGTAATGAACAATAAAAATAACATATTTTAAGAACAGCAACCACATCAAAAGAAGCCTTTCATATATAAACAATAAAAAAAATAAAGACTTATGGCAGCTTGACCAGCATAAAAAAATTTACTGCAAGTTTGAAGATTTGAAGTTCCACCCATTCAACGACCTGATTTTGAAGATCATTCCACAACTTAAATGTGACAAAACAATAGTTAATTTATTAAAGAAGGCATAATCATTAGATGCCGAGCTAAATCTGGGGGCAGCAGTAATACTTGGCACGCAAAGCTCTTTACTAAATCAAACCACACATCGGGCATGTATAGTATGAAAAGTAATGGGACAAGTACATATAAAAATCTGACTATACATCAGGTTAGTGAGACCGGTGTTACTGTATGGACATGAGTCATGGTATAACAATGAAACAATCGCCAATAGATTTAGCAGATTTAAAAACAAAGCCCTCAGAAGGATACTGGGAGTTAAATGGCATGAAAGGATGAGATCATGATTAGGGGTAGATGAGGATGGTTTGGGCATACTCTCCCCACTCCCCAAAAGACATTAGTTCATCAAACGTTCAGCTGGGACCCGCAAGGCACTACAAGAATTGGAAGACCCAAACCTACATGGCTGAGGACTATGAAGCGTGAACTGGGAGTTGATGAAAGGAGAAGCATTGAATTGAAAGTTCAAAATAGAGATGACTGGCAATATTTAACCGAGACCCTTTGCGTCAATAGGTGTAGGAGATGATGATGATATTCACTCTGATGCCTATCATCTGCTGCTCTCCGCAATCTATTGGTTCAAATTTCAATAGTTAAGAAAAGACCCAAAGATTCCCATAGACCAAGTTTAAAAACAAGGGCCTCATGATTAACACGATCAAAAGCAACAATAAAAGTTAAAATCTACTCACACAAATTTCCAACCCTAAATCAAGAGATTTTTCTCACAGCAATGGTGATTGTAAGAAGGGCATCACATGCTGCAAGGACTTTTCAAAAGCCAAACAGCCTACCTTTAGATTACCAGTTTGGATGTTTCGCCAAAAGACGTTCAAATTCTTTAGATAATTTGGGAGTTATGGAAATTGGGCAGTAATCAGTAGGGCCAGAGCTATCGCAAACACATTTACCATAATGGAATAACACTACCAATTCTTCAACAACTGCAAAAATGAACCTCTTCTTGATAAATTGCAAAAGAAATCAGGTAACTTAAGAGCTAAGAAACCAGCATATATATATATATATATATATATAATTTATATATATATGTATATATATGTATATATATGTATATTTATATATATATAATATATATATATATGTATATATATATATATATATATGTATATATATATATATATATATATACATATATATATATATATATATACATATATATATATATATATAAGAAGCCAGCTCATATATATATATATATATATGCATATCTATCTATCTATCTATCTATCTATCTATATATATATATATATGTGTGTGTGTGTGTGTGTGTGTGTGTGATGTAAATGTAATGAAGATTACATATTGAATCACCTTTATTGGATCATCACAGCAACATACAAAAAAAATTCATTATATATATATTGTATATATATATATATATATATATATATTTATAGAGAGAGAGAGAGAGAGAGAGAGAGAGAGAGAGAGAGAGAGAGAGACAACAATATCATCTCATTTAAAGACCTCCACAGCGTTATACCTAACTGGGGTGGATTTTTTGTTGTAGAATTCCCTGAAAAAGAGAATTCTAAACTTGCCGCCTTCTGAGAAACATTGTGAGCATATCATGACTTAACTTCTTCAATTTCCCCTCAGAGGTTTTCTGACAAAAAATCGTCATCAGGGATTTCTTGAATTTCTTTAACATGATTCTTAAAAAAAAAAAAAAAAATTAATTGCCTTTTTTTTGGATGTCGTTTTATTTAGGGATGTTGCTGTAGAAAACAGTCTCAGCAAATATTCTAGCTTTATAACCTCTCGTGGATGAATATCATTTGGACCTTGTGCGTTAGACTCACTATAGTATTATTGGTCTTATTTTTAGCCGTTTAAACATTTTTTTTTATAGCTGTTCAACCAATGGCTCTGTTTGGCCAGCAGTATCCTTTCTTAGGAATTGGTCATTTCCGATTGCCTGAACAATTAGTCGTCTTTTTTTCTATTATAGTTTTACTGACCTCTTCTATCTTCTGTGCATTGGCACCTGGATAGGAACTGACCTTTCTCCTCTCTTGGAGGCCAAAGGGCTCCCCTTGTTCCTTCACCATAAAGTCTCTAATTAACAACGGCTCATCTCCATCTTCCTCTGCTAAAGGGAATGGGGGGGGGGGGGAATCCGTTTTGGGCGGTAGTTACATTTCTAGGCTGTTGTTGAGTCTTCTTGCCCTTAACGACCTTTCCTCTAGGGCAGTGGTTCCCAACCTGGGGGAAATTTCCCCCTGGGGGGAAATTTGAAGCTTCCAGGGGGGAAATAATTACACTACCTACTAACCAAAAGAAGCAGAAAATATCCTCATAGTACGTGCGGCAATTTGTTGTTAGCCATTCAATTGTGATATGATCATATCAGTTCTCAAAGACATGATATTCAAGGGGAGAATTGGAGTGTCATGCCCATTTCTGAGGCAGGCGAGTGGGCATGAGGGCTGGACGGGGCATGAAGGGGGAAATCTTGATGGTTGAACTGGGTGCAGGGGGGAAATGACAGAAAAAGGTTGGGAACCACTGTTCTAGGGGGTTTCATGAACTATCTGCTTTTGTTTGTCATTTCTTCTCTAGCTTCTGTTCTTGATTTTACACTATTTTATATTTCTATGATACTAATCCCATTTTCTACAATATCATTTATGACTTCTTTGTTTTTTGTTTCTAACTGTTGGAACTTGGACATGATTTTTGACAATTTTTTTCTTAGTTCTTTGTTTTTATTTTTCAATTTTTATATTTCCTGTTCCTGCTGACAGAACAGCCATACATTATTACGGTGCAGGTTTGCAGAGCACTTTTCTTTGCAGTCTATGTACCATATGTTTATTTGGCATCTTGCGCATTTGTGCTTTGACTTCAGTTTCTCAGTCATTTTCTGTTATATTGTCTAATGGTGTCTGTTTGGAAAAAAAAAAGGATGAGGGGTCGGGGGGGGGGGGGGGGGGTGGATGTTGGTTAACCACCTGCTGCCGCCTCCGCTTAATTCTGAGTGACTTTCCATCTATTCTGTCCCCAACCTCCCATAAGTGCTCCCAAACAAATAGTTGAGTCTCCTCAAAGTTGGGCTGTCCCTAACGTGCCACAGCTCCCAACTGAACAGGACAAGGTAGAAGCCTGTTTTCTCTCCAGGATTGACAGTGGAAGGCTAGCGGGTATTGGGATTTCCAGACATCCAAGAACAGCCAGACTCTTGTGCAATACTGAGCATTACCAAGAAGCAGCAATTAGGTTTTTTAGTTGGCCAGGACTCCATAAAGGCACAAAACGTATGTCAACCTCATGAGCAGTGAACCTAGTTTCGCCAGGGGTCGGTCACAGGGAATGGTCAGCTATTACATGTTAGGAATATGCTTTGTGGGGCATTAATAGCACTATACCATTCCTACGTCCACTGCCACCCTCGGATTCCCCCACCCGAGTCTCTCAAAACTGTGACCAAGTTCTTAGCGTTGTTTATAGAGTTTCCAAAGCCTCTACTCTGATGCATACGGTAGTTGTCAGCTCCTTAATGTCTATATGTGTATAGGCTAGTTATGAATAGGCGTCGTATCTAAATATTTTTTTTTTAGACAAGGGAGATTTAAAGTTAAGAGTTTGGATAGAAGGGTTGACAATGAGAAAAACAAACATATGAAAATGTATGAGATTTAATAGTGATCCGGTCCCCGTCTAGATGCTCAGAGCTGGTCTTAGCGGCAAGGTTAAACCTACCAAGTTGGAAAAAAACCTTCAAGCTGCCATCTCACTACAACAAAGTGCCGGGCCAGAGAGAGAGAGAGAGAGAGAGAGAGAGAGAGAGAGAGAGCATCTATGCTAATTGCCTATGACGGGAGCTGTAATAACATACAGAGATCTTTTGTTTTCAGAAACTACAAAACTCCCCAGAACCTCATTATTTTTCCGTTTAGCTGTTTTCTTGCAAGACGCCAAACTGTAAACTTCATTACAGTATACTCTGTAACTTCTTCGTATTCTTTATTGTGCTAAAGTGATGTCCCAAATATTTCAAACTCTTGTTAATTAAACTTTTTCTTTTTTCTTTTTTTCCCATCCATGTAAAGATTGTATTTTTTAATGCCAGTATAGGTTTGAGAATAGATGGTTTATTAGACTGTTTTGGGCAGACAATTTCTAATGACAAACAACAGGTCTCGATTTTAATTTCTATATAACGATCGAATAGTGAGTTGATGTACCGTCTCAGTATACAGACATCACACATTAAAAGCTAAACAGGTTTAAAGAGACCTTAGATCTAATTCTGGAAGTCAATTAAAATCAAATTCCATCAATACAATGTCTTTTATGTTAATCTTTATTCATGATCAAATTTAAGCCTTTCTTGATTAGATTTATCGAAAAATATCTAAATATCTATTTTTTTTTTTTTAGACAAGAGAGATTGAAAGTTGAGAGTTTGGATAGAAGGTTTGACAATGAGAAAAACAAACATATGAAAATGTATGAGATTTATTAGTGATCCGGTCCCAGTCTAGATGCCCAGAGCTGGTCTTAGCAGCAAGGTTAAACCTACTGTACCAACCGAGTCACACAATTGTACATAATTCCTTTTGTATAAATTATGCTTGTATCTGCGCTCTTCCCTCGCACTAAAACGAACATGAAAATTCACGTCTCAGGTTTTCCTCTTTGACATTGTCTGTCTTGTAAACATGTTATGTCCTGTTGCCTTGAGGTTTTGTATATAAAGGAGAGTGTTCTATAATATTATAACTCAGTTGATTGCATCCTGCCTTTGAGTTCACAACCTTCTCTCGGCCCGTCACATTGGTGACCCCGGAAGTCGACTCGCTCCCACCGCCTTCCACCCCCACCCCCTCGCCCCTTCATCGTTGGTAGTACTATGGCGGACTCTACGGCAGTTGGTGCTGCGGCCCGCTCCATTCAAACTTTCATCGTTTGCCAGCGGAGAGGCGTTTGCTTGGTTTCAGCGCGCAGAAGTCCAGTTTCGTATCAGGGGCGTGACTCGCTCAACCACCAAAGTGGATTATGTTCTCGCGGCGATACCCGAGGACACCTTCCCAGAAATATCCGACTGGCTTTGTGAACAAGGAGACACCCCAATAGCGTATGACGCCCTCAAAACATACCTTCTGCAGCAGTACTCAACGTTGCCAGACGCCCGTATAGCAAAGCTTTTTCAGCTCTCGCAACAACCGTTGGGGGGACCAAAGGGCTTCGCTTGCCCTCAGGGAAATGACCAGTATCGCTCGCCTTCAACCTGCCGCAGACGGCTCTCCTCGTGAGGTGAACCCACTTCGTGCCCTTTTGGATACGCCGTTTACCAGAACCTGTACGCGCTGCCATACCCGATGTCGATAGTTTACCCATAAAGGACTTGATGACCAAAGCCGACGCCCTTATGGACTTCCACTTCAAGACCTCCATCAACGCCTCCACCCCTGACAACGAGGATGCCTATTCAACGTCAACCGAAACTAACATGAATGCTGTAGGACATACACGCCTACCCCGTGACGTGCCGAAGCGGCGACAAAGCCGACCACCACCCACCAATCGCTCGCGCCCAACGAACGACTTCTACAGCCACTTACTACCTCCCATCCGCTGCAGTTTTGCTACTACCACTTCAGATTCGGGGCAACCGCGAAGAAATGTGCCAAGGATTGTCAGTGGCCAAAAAACGTGTAAGTAGGCCATCGCTTGTGGCGGTGGCCTCCCGTGTTTCTAATCTTTTCTTTTTACAGGATGCAGGAACGGGCGTGCGATTTTTGGTAGACATGGGTGCTTGTCGTTCTCTTGTGCCAAGGAAACTCTTCAAGGCACAACGTAGTCTGTCTACATCTGCTGACGTCCGCTTGGTAGCTGCCAACGGATCGGCGATACCTACCTACGGTTACGAGAACATCACATTATCGTTTGGAAACGGTAAATTCAATTGGAAGTTTCTCGTTGCTGACATCACAATGCCAATCCTCGGTGCGGATTTCCTCTCTCATTTCCACCTTCTGGTCGATGTCGCCCACCGACGATTGGTCAACGCAGACTTGTACTTGTCGACACCTCTTCAACCCGCCCCCTCTAACCTCGCTCTCCACATCAGCGCACCCACGGATGCCTACGCCCACCTCCTCACGTCGTACCCGGAAGTTTTCCGTCCAGAACTTCGCCAAACGCCTACGGTTCCTGCCAAGCACGGTATTGATCACCATATCAAGAAGACGGGACCCCCAGTCTTCGCAAAATTCAGACGTCTGGCACCGGAACGATTGGCCGCCGCTAAACAGACGTTCGCCGAAATGGAGGAAATGGGCCTTTGCCAAAAGGCCTCCAGCCCATGGTTGTCACCCTTACACATCGTTCTGAAGAAAGACGGCTCCCTCCGTCCGTGCGGGGATTACAGGCGCCTGAACATGCAAACAGAACCGGATCACTACCCCCTCCCAAACATTGCCGACGTGACCTCCTACCTGCACAAAGCGAAGGTTTTCTCTACGCTCGACCTCCTGAAGGGGTATTATCAGGTGCCTATGAACCCAGAAGACATCCCCAAGACCGCTATCACCACTCCGTTTGATACATACACCTTCAATTACTCCTGTTTTGGCCTTCGTAATGCTGGGGCAACGTCTCAACGTCTCATGGATGGCATCTTAGGGGACCTCCCTTTCTGTGTAAGTTATGTGGACGACATACTTGTGTTCTCCTCCTCAAAAGAGGAACACCTCCGTCACCTGCGCATCGTGCTCGACCGCCTGCAACAAAACGGCCTTGTAGTCCGGTACGACAAGTGTACCTTTGGCGCCAACGAAGTGTCGTTCTTAGGGCACCGTATCACTCCTGAAGGAGTCCATCCCCTCCCTGAGAAGGTAGCAGCCGTTCAGAACTTCCCCGCGCCCTCGACCGTCAAAGCTCTGCAGGAATTCTTGGGCATGATCAACTATTATCACCGTTTTCTGCCAGCCATTGCCGCCACTCTTGCTCCCCTCTACGCCTCCCTCAAGGGCAAGCCAAAGGACCTGAAGTGGGGTCCCCTTCAAGAAGCAGCCTTCTGCAATGCAAAGAAGGCCCTATCAACTGCTGCGGCTCTCACTTTTCCTATCCCACACGCCCCTCTCCTTCTCTCCACCGATGCCAGCGACGTTGCTATTGGTGCAGTACTCGAGCAGGTGGCCAAAGGCTCGCCCCGCCCATTGGCCTTCTTCAGCAGAAAACTGTCCAAGGCAGAATCGGGTTATTCTACCTTCGATCGAGAATTGCTGGCGGTGCACT
>NC_090756.1:46434695-46442195 GCF_036898095.1 Palaemon carinicauda | reverse complement strand
ACTGTGGAATTTGCAGCAATGGCAGGATTCAGATCGCCAAAAAGCCACACAAAATCACCACAGTTTCAAAAGTACAAAGTTTGAAGGCTGATGATTCGTGGGAGTTGATGCCAGATGTGTATCATCCTCAAGAACTTTGGTGAAGAAATTACTGATGATAAAATTGTAGACAATAATTAGATGGTTTAATTAGAGCCAGAAATATCGTAGATTGATTAAAATTTTATATTTGTTTGTGTCTTGTCTAACTAGGACAGCTTCATAGCCATGATTGACTTTATCAACAACAACAAATACAGTCGTTTCTAGTCCACAAGAGGATAAAGACCTCAGACCTGTCATTCATGACTGTGGCTTGGCCATTTTCATCACCACGCTGGCAACTGCGGATTGGTGATGGTGGGAGATTTAGTCTGATCGCTCAAAGAAATTCAATCTCGCACTGCCTTGGGTTAGAGTTCTCTTGCTTGAGGGTTCTGTACCCTCAGGCACACTATTTTATCTTTTTCCTTATTTCCTTTCCACACTGAGCTATTTTTCCCTGTTGGAGCCCTTGGGCTTATAATATCCTGCTTTTCCAACTAGGACTGTAGCTGAGCTACTACTACTACTATTACTACTACTACTACTACTACTACTACTGCTATTATTATTATTATTATTATCATTATTATTATTATTAGCTAATCTACAACCGTAGTTGGAAAAACAGGATGCTATAAGACCAAGGGTTAAAACAATGAAAAATAACCCAGTGAGGAAAGGAAATAAATAAACTATATGACATATAATGAACAATAAAAATAAGATAGTTAGAGAACAATAACAACATTAAAAAGATCTTCAATATATGAACTAAAAAGAGACTTCTGCTAGCCTGCACAGCATAAAAACATTCGCTGCAAGTTTGAACTTTTGAAATTCTACTACTAGGCTACTACTACTACTACTACTACTACTACTACTACTACTACTACTACTAATAATAATAATAATAATAATAATAATAATAATAATAATATCGCATCCGTATGAAATCAAAAGTAACGGAAGCCAGTGCGAATTATTTATCATTAATTTGCATTTGCTTCGCATAAATCAGTGGCTTCATTAAAACTCATGCATCTTAATTAGGACATTTTATGATTAATTTTTCATTTTCACGATCCACTGAGGCTTCAAGAGAACTGTTAAATGTAATTGGGCAGAATTGGCAATAATTATATGCCGCATCAGCACAAGCACACAATATATACAGAGAGAGAGAGAGAGAGAGAGAGAGAGAGAGAGAGAGAGAGAGAGAGAGTCTTAGATAGATTGCTCTGAAGCAACAGGATTGTTGCAAAAGTGAGAAATGGCGTCTGGTTGTGTCATTCCACGTCAGTGTTACTTCTCTTTTTCATTCTCTCATCCAAGAGGGAAACAAAGATTAAGGCTTTTCTCTCTCTCTCTCTCTCTCTCTCTCTCTCTCTCTCTCTCTCTCTCATGTTTAATGTCACAAGATACAGCACAGCTATCATATAATTTTTTTTTCTCTAAACTTCTTGCAATCGTTTTACATTTCCTATCATTTCTAATATAAAAATATTTCTTTACTTCTCGAGTGACTTTTAACTTCTTTCTTAATCATCTTGTGCGTCATTGTCATGATACTGTTACCTTTACAGAGTTGCACATAATGTATTTATGATGAACAACAGCCATCACTAATTTTATGGGGTCACAACTGTACGATTGCTTCTCAGAGAGAGAGGAAGAAGAAGACTCTGAGCTAGAGGAGGTTGGATTGCAGCTAATCCAAAACAAAATACTTGCAGAATGCCCATGAACACTAGTGGTGACGAATCTCCGCACATCACTTGCTGTAGTCGCTGGAATGAATCGGGCGAAATAAGCCTCACCCCTAATGACGTCATAATCAATCACGTTGTCTCCCCCGTTAGCAGCGTTCACAATACATCCCCTTATAAATTTAAACTATTACTAATAATTACTTTAAGGGGATGTGTTGTGATCCTTGCTAACGCGGGAGACAACTTGATTGGCTATGACGTCATCATGGGGTGTGGCTTATTTTGCCCGGAATCTCTGTGGCAACTACGGTCCTGACAATAGCTGTCAACAAAATTACGCTTACAGCGGGAATTACTGCTCGTAAGCCAACAAAGTCGGTAAGTTTTTAGACAAGTGATCAAACGTATTCTTACTAATTTTGAAAAGTGCTGCTAAGCAATGAATAATATTTTTTTATGAAGAGCTTACAAGCTCAGTGTTGCCAACAAAGTAAATCTCCTAAGCTTCCCATGAATTGTACCGGAATTAAAGAAGCCAACTGTACTACCGTGCCTTAGTTGGTTACTAAATGCAATCTCAGACAAGTGTCTCGACCTGAACCAAGTGATAGCTAACTTTCTGTCATTTGAGGACTAAGCACTTTCCAGGCAGCAAAACATCATATCAAAAGGTATTATCGAAAATATTAAACTATATGTCAAAACTGTAGATATTTATATATATATATATATATATATATATATATATAATACGATATCTAAAAATTCAGTAACGAATACCCAAAGTAGAATTTGTGAAAAGTGTTTTCACATTTTTAACCAAATCATAATAAAAAAGATGCTCAAAAGTATATTCAACCAAACAACAAACACGTATGAAAAACAAACCAAGACTTATTTCCAGTCTGGAAAAAAAAAAAAAACAGAAATTTTACTTCAAATAAAATATTTTAAATTTTTTACTTATACTAAAGGGAAAAGATGAAAATAAAATCATGAAAATAAATTGTATCTTCTCGAGTGTCCTAAGAGTAAAGAAGAAAATAGTTCTTCATCAAGTAAGTTACAATTTCCAGTTTCTTCCAGGAAATTTAACCATTTAAAAGAAGACAACTTTGAGCAATCAAACCCGTTCCAGGATTCAAACAAGGTTGGAGATGGAATATTCCTGGTTTTGAATCGAAATGGTCTGGAATTAAAATGTCAGAAAGAAGAAGAGAAACGCTATGAATTTTTATGAAGAATTTTAGGAATTTACAAATTAAATCCTTTTCGAAAATCTTTATAAAATCCTTTTTAGTAAAAAAGTTAAATGTAGATTTATATAAAGTAAATAAACGGAGAAATAAAAAAATCTTAGTAAAATCTAATTACTTTTGAATTGAGAGAGAGAGAGAGAGAGAGAGAGAGAGAGAGAGAGAGAGAGAGTTACAAGGAATTTGATATCTCAAAAAGACTTTTTAGTCCATCCGAGGAGATTCCATTTGCTCATGCAGAGAACGAATTAGTTTAAATATTTTGAGTTTCTATGATCTTGTATAATTTATACTTGAACTCGTTTACCGTGTTACTACATCCAATGGAAGTCTGTTTCATTTATTTGCTATTTTGTATATAAAGATATAACCCCATTGAGAGAGAGAGAGAGAGAGAGAGAGAGAGAGAGAGAGAGAGAGACTTTCATTATTTTTTTAGGTTTTTGAAAGTGAGACAATAAATTGCAAATTAAATCTGTTTTGAAATCTATGTAAAATCTTTCTTAATAGAATAGTAATCACAGGAAAAGTCATTTACTCGTCGCTCATTTGTCTCTCAAACGCCTCACTACCTTATTCAGAGGATTACGCATTTTCAAGGAAAAACTGCCACTGCTGCTCACATTTCTGCTACAGTTTTTGACGTGCGTTTTGCCTAACGCGTTTTTTTTTATTTATTTATTTTTTTTTTTTTTGGCAGGTTTTTTTGTCGCAGGTTTTTTTATGCAATATAGTTACCATAGAAAAATTATGTATAATTGAAAGCAATGAAAGACTAAGTGCGTCCATACCTTGGATTACTCCCAGTAATCGCAGACAATCAAACTCAGAGTCGGGGAAAATCTCTTCGCCAGAAATTTTTTTTTAATTTTCATTCATTCATTTTCCTTTGAATTGTTCGTATAAAGATGATATATTTCATTTGAAAAAAGTTTTCATAAAATACAAGGTCTGAATTACGTGTGTTTTTCTGCATCTGTCAAATTCTCTCGCAATTGAAAGTAAGTCAAACGAATCAAATGTCAATCAGAGTTGATCGTCTGTCATCTGTTAGAGGAAGACATGACTGCAGTGTGCATGATGTGGTTCTTCATGCTATAGGAACTATAACAAATTGCTTTACTTGTAGAATACTAAATGGTTTCCACTTGATAACCCTCTGATGACGTCATGTAAACAATACGAACGTATAAACGATCGAACACTAACAGAAGCCTATGAAAGAAATCGATCTCATTACTAGATAAAAACTAAGAGGATTGTGCTCTTCCTGAGGTAGTTTATACAAAATCTAGTACTCAGGTATACTGTATATGCAACAGTACTTATAATGTTCATAATAGGGTGGCCAGGGCACCAGCCACCCGTTAGGATAACACTAATTGAGAGTTATTTGGTCCTTTGACTGGTTACGGCTCATTTTTCTAACACATGCACCGCATAGTCTGGCTTATTCCCTCCATATTCTTATCTGTCCTCATACACAAGGGGTTAACTACTGCACTCTAATTGTTCAATGGTTTATTTCCTCTTGGTGAGGGTAGAAGAGACTCTTTAGCCATGGTAAGCAATCTTTCTCGTAGAAGGTAACTCCAAAATCAAACCATTGTTCTCTATTCTTGGGTAGTGCCATAGCCTCTGTACCAAGGTCTTCCACTGTCGTGAGTTAGAGTTCTCTTGCTTGAGGGTACACTCGGGCACGCTATTTTATCTTCCTGTTGTTTTTTTAAGTTTTTATAGCTTTTACATGGAAGATCTAATTTGATGTTTAATATTTTAATTGTTCATTACTTCTCTTGTAGTTTATTTATTTCCTTGTTTTCTTTTATCAATAGGCTATTTTTCCCCGTTGGAACCCTTGGGCTTATAGCATCTTGCTTTTCCAGCTAATGTTGTAGCTTAGCTTATATTAATAATAATAATAATAATAATAATAATAATAATAATAATAATAATAATAATAATAATAATAATAATAATAATAATAATACTGACTGCTCTTTCGAGTGACCCATTGCTCCAATCTGTGTCAATGGACGACACCTGACTGAGATAATGGACACCTATTTGCAATCGTAAGGGTCTTCATTAAAGCGAATAATGATTATAAATAAAAATGTAATTTACTTATTATATACCTATAATTACTGATGAATAATTGGGTGATGACTGAATAGGAGTTTTTCAAGAAGAAACTTGAGTTTATGGGATCCAAAGTTTAGGGGAAACATCCCTCATAAGTTGAAACCTGCAGCGAATGTTTTGATGTTGAACAGGATGACACGAGTCTCTCTTCATGGCCTTTATATGAAAAATCTATTTTAATGTTGTTACTGACCTTAAGATGTTTTATGATTATTATCCATTACTTTTAATATAGTTTATCCATTTCCTTATTTCCTTTCCCCGCTGGAATATTTTTCCCTGTTGGATTCTTTGGGCTGATAGTATCCTGCTTTTCCAACTAGGGTTTTAGCTTAGTAATAATAATTATAATATATATATATATATATATATATATGCACACACCAAATTTCATTAAGTAACTGGCGTTCTATTAATTCTCAGGTTGCAGACGATGCAACATGGAACGTCTTTCTATTATTTCTATTGTGCTTATAATTTCAAATTAGAATTTTTCTTATATATAGATTCTGGGACAATCCCAAATACTGATTTATTTTTGTAACTCGAATTCAAATTTTGTCTCTAACGGAATTGCAGATATGTATTCAATGTTTTGATATTTGAAATAATTTATCTAAGATAACTGAACGAGTTAGGTGATCATAGAGTTGATGAATGTTATTTAGATATTCTTTAATTAACCATAATGTTAATTTAATACTGGAAAGATCAGAACTGACATCGTTTGTATTTAATAAGTGGTTTTTAAATTGATATGATAAAACAACAACAGCAACAACAACAGCAACAACAAATCACTACAGAACAAAGGACTCAGATATGTCTTTATTCATGCCTTGGGTTTGGTCAGTTTTCATCACCACGCTGGTCACTACGAAGTGTGACGGCGAGAAACTTTAGTTGGATCGGTCACAGCAAACCAAACTAGTATGGGTGGCTCAGACTACTACAGCTTTGCTGAGTATGGCGATACACAAACTCTATTACCATGCTAAGCTATCCCAACTCAGAAACACTATAATAAGACTGATTTTCAATACATTTTTCTTGTTAGGATATATATAATGAAATATGGGGGAGACTGCGACTATGTTTTGCCATATAGACGGGCTGGACATGACTGCTTTATTAACGAGACACACAAGGTTATATACAAACCGTTGAGGATAATAATAGCATAAAAACTTTAACAATATGAAGCATGCAATGGCAAGCTTACAGAGAGAGAGAGAGAGAGAGAGAGAGAGAGAGAGAGAGAGAGAGAGAGAGCAATCACATGACAATGTATGATATTTACGAGCATTACAAACAAATAAGTATTCAATTACCCATATGGTAAAAGGGAACACTTTTGGAATTGAAATGATATGGGCAGCCGTTTGGAAAATTACTAATTAGTTTAAAGGTTTAAAGGTCCCTCATGAATGCCAGAGAAAAGGAACAGTGACATTGCAATAGCAAGTAGTACAATGTCCTAGAGACTGACTATATATATATTTGATCAGCACCCAAGTCCCATCTTTACCCAAGCTAGGATAAGGAAAGGCAAGGCAATGGCTGCTAATGACTCAGCAGACAGACCTATATGTTCCCGCAAACACTCCTTCTTAGCTCACAAGAATGGTGAGGTTGCAGACACTAAATGAACTAACTAGTTTAAGTTGAACTTAAACCCCAGTCCGTCCATCACCAAGTAATAGACCATTATAACCATCCATTTTAGTCCTTTATTTCAAACATTTATTTCCATATCAAGGTACAGAATAAAGCAAGTCTTTTGCTTGCATTTCTCTGAATTAAGTGACGAATGTTATCATAACGATGTTAATCTAATACTGGGAAGATCAGAAATGAAGTCGTTTGTATATGATAAAAGTTTATGGATATTGAATCATATGATACAACAACAACAACAGCAAAAAAAAAACAACAACAACGATAACAACAGTAACAACAACAAATGCTGCCACTTCTAGTCCACTATAGGACAAAGGCGTCAATGGTGGCAGATGTGGTAGGGTCCCTGACTGGTGAACGCCAGATTGGGGTTCGAGTCCCGCTCAAACTTGTTAGTTTATTTTGGTTGCTGCAACTTCCTCATCATTGTGAAGTAAGGACGGGGGTTTCTGGAGAGCATGTAAGGTCTAATCTGGTGAGTCATTAGCAGCCATTGCCTAACCCTCTGTGGTCCTAGCTTGGGTGGAGAGGGGGCCTGGGTGCTGATCGCATGTATATAAGGTCAGTCTCTAGGGCATTATCCTGTTTCATGAGCTGCCTTTAAAACTTTAAGCCTTTAAACATGT
>NC_090756.1:46419695-46429695 GCF_036898095.1 Palaemon carinicauda | reverse complement strand
TTGCCTAATTTCAAGATCTCATTACAAAAACTCCTTAATTTTTATTTCTGTTTCCCAAAAAAAGAAAAGTAATCATTCATATCTATGTATATCATCTATTAATATAATAGACATGATCCTCGTCTATTAGGAATTTTATGAAAAAATCTGATGTTTTTTCTATAAATATTTTATAGAATATCGAATCAAAGGGGATTAATCAGTTCTGGATTCCTAAAAATAACTTTTTCTCTTTTTAGTGATTTTTTTTGTCTCGTATTTCTGGAGTCAGGTACAGAAAATTAGATTTCCTTTTGTGAGTTAAATTTTTGAAGCTAATATACCAATTAGGTGTTTCATTCAGGTATCATATAATAATAATAATAATAATAATAATAATAATAATAATAATAATAATAATAATGATAATGATAATAAGAAGAAGAAGAAGAAGAAAAAGAAAAAGAAGAAGAAGAAGAAGAAGAAGAAGAAGAAGAAGAAGAAGAAGAAGAAGAAGAAGAAGAAGAAGAAGATATTACTCTAAGAATCAAATTTATTATTTTGATTTATATAATAATAATAATAATAATAATAATAATAATAATAATAATAATAATAATAATAATAATAATAATAATAATAATAATATTACATAACGAGGCAAATTACCTATTTGAATTTAATAATCCATCAGAAATATGAATGAAATAACTTCTAATTTAGACCTGATAACATCCAAAATATTAGAAAATAAAATTACTTGAATATTTACAGGAAATCTTAAGTAAATAAATACATTGATGTTTGTTTACATCCTCCAGGACCATTTACTGTACGATGATACTCACTGATTTATCGGATTCCAATTCTCTGTCGTTTCATAACTTTATATCGAAGAAAGAAAATGTAGAGAGACGCAATAGACTATTGTCACCATCAAAATCTATACTAATATCTTTACTGTACTTTACTGTCTGCCATTACTGTCTGCCATTACTGTCCGACATTACTGCCTGACATTGCCATTACTTTCCTTTATTCTTTTCCTCCATTACTGTCTGCCATTACTTTCCCCAATTATTGTCTGCCATTACTCTCCGTCATTACTGTCCGGCATTACTTTCCGTCATCACTGTCCACCATGATTCTCAGTAATCACTGTCCGCCATTACTCTCCGCCAATACTGTCTGCCATTACTCTCCGTCATTACTATCTGACATTACTCTCCGCCATTACCCCCCGTCATTACTATCCGAAATTACTCTCCGTCATTACTATCCATCATTACTCCCCATCATCACTAACCGCAATTATGCTCAGCCATCACTATCCGCCATTACTCTCCATCATTACTAACCGCCATTATTCTCAGTCATCACTATCCACCGTTACTCTCCATCATCACTAACCGCAATTATTCTCAGCCATCACTATCCGCCATTACTCTCCATCATTACTAACCGCCATTATTCTCAGTCATCACTATCCACCGTTACTCTCCATCATTACTAACCGCAATTATTCTCAGCCATCACTATCCGCCATTACTCTCCATCAATACTAACCGCCATTATTCTCAGTCATCACTATCCACCGTTACTCTCCATCATTACTAACCGCAATTATTCTCAGCCATCACTATCCGCCATTACTCTCCATCATAACTAACCGCCATTATTCTCAGTCATCACTATCCACCGTTACTCTCCATCATTACTAACCGCCATTATTATTAGCCATCACTATCTGCCATTACTCTCCATCATTACTAACCGCCATTATTATTAGCCATTACTATCTGCCATTACTCTCCATCATTACTAACCGCAATTATTTTCAGCCATCACTGTCCGCCATTACTCTCCATCATTACTAACCACCATTATTCCCAGCCATCAATATCCACCGTTACTCTCCATCATTACTAACCGCTATTATTCTCAGCCATCACTATCTGCCCTTACTCTCCATCATTACTAACCGCCATTATTCTCAGCCATCACTATCTGCCATTACTCTCCATCATTACTAACCGCAATTATTTTCAGCCATCACTATCCGCCATTACTCTCCATCATTACTAACCACCATTATTCACAGCCATCACTATCCACCGTTACTCTCCATCATTACTAACCGCTATTATTCTCAGCCATCACTATCTGCCATTACTCTCCATCATTACTAACCGCCATTATTCTCAGCCATCACTATCTGCCATTACTCTCCATCATTACTAACCGCTATTATTCTCAGCCATCACTATCTGCCATTACTCTCCATCATTACTAACTGCTATTATTCTCAGCCATCACTATCTGCCATTACTCTCCATCATTACTAACCGCCATTATTCTCAGCCATCACTATCAGCCATTACTCTCCATCATTACTAACCGCCCTTATTCTCAGCCATCACTATCCGCCATTACTCTCCATTATTACTAACCGCCTTTATTCTCAGCCATCACTATCCGCCATTCCTCTCCATCATTACGAACCGCCATTATTCTCAGCCATCACTATCCGCCATTACTCCCCATCATTTTTAACTGCCATTATTCTCAGCCATCACTATCCGCCATTACTCTCCATCATTTTTAACTGCCATTATTCTCAACCATCACTATCCGCCATTACTCTCCATCATTACTAACTGCCGTTATTCTCAGCCATCGCTATCCACCATTACTCTCCATCATTACTAACCGCCGTTATTCTCAGTCATCACTATCCACCATTACTCTCCATCATTACGTTATTCTCAGCCATCACTATCCACCATTACTCTCCATCATTACTAACCGCCGTTATTCTCAGCCATTACTATCCACCATTACTCTCCATCATTACTAACCACCGTTATTCTCAGCTATCACTATCTGTCATTACTCTCCATCATTACTAATCGCCGTTATTCTCAGCCATCACTATCCGCCATTACTCTCCATCATTACTAACCACCGTTATTCTCAGCCATCACTATCTGTCATTACTCTCCATCATTACTAATCGCCCTTATTCTCAGCCATCACTATCCGCCATTACTCTCCATCATTACTAACCACCGTTATTCTCAGCCATCACTATCTGCCATTACTCTCCATCATTACTAACCGCCATTATTCTCAGCCCTCACTATCTGCCATTACTCTCCATCATTACTAACTGCCATTATTCTCAGCCATCACTATCTGCCATTACTCTCCATCATTACTAACCGCTATTATTCTCAGCCATCACTATCTGCCATTACTCTCCATCATTACTAACCGCCCTTATTCTCAGCCATCACTATCCGCCATTACTCTCCATTATTACTAACCGCCATTATTCTCAGCCATCACTATCCGCCATTCCTCTCCATCATTACAAACCGCCATTATTCTCAGCCAGCACTATCTGCCATTATTCCCCATCATTTTTAACTGCCATTATTCTCAGCCATCACTATCCGCCATTACTCTCCATCATTTTTAACTGCCATTATTCTCAACCATCACTATCCGCCATTACTCTCCATCATTACTAACTGCCGTTATTCTCAGCCATCGCTATCCACCATTACTCTCCATCATTACGTTATTCTCAGCCATCACTATCCACCATTACTCTCCATCATTACGTTATTCTCAGCCATCACTATCCACCATTACTCTCCATCATTACTAACCGCCGTTATTCTCAGCCATTACTATCCACCATTACTCTCCATCATTACTAACCACCGTTATTCTCAGCCATCACTATCTGTCATTACTCTCCATCATTACTAATCGCCGTTATTCTCAGCCATCACTATCCGCCATTACTCTCCATCATTACTAACCACCGTTATTCTCAGCCATCACTATCTGTCATTACTCTCCATCATTACTTATCGCCCTTATTCTCAGCCATTACTATCCGCCATTACTCTCCATCATTACTAACTATTGTTATTTTCAGCCATCACTATCTGTCATTACTCTCCATCATTACTGATCGCCGTTATTCTTAGCCATCACTATCCGCCATTACTCTCCATCATTACTAACCGCCATTATTCTCAGCCATCACTATCCGCCATTACTCTCCATCATTACTAACCGCCATTATTCTCAGCCATCACTATCCGCCATTACTCTCCATCATTACAAACCGCCATTATTCCAAGCCATCACTATCCGCCATCACTCCCCATCATTTTTAACTGCCATTATTCTCAGCCATCACTATCCACCATTACTCTCCATAATTACTAACCGCCGTTATTCTCAGCCATCACTATCCGCCATTACTCTCCATCATTACTAACTGCCGTTATTCTCAGCCATCGATATCCACCATTACTCTCCATCATTACTAACCGCCGTTATTCTCAGCCATCACTATCCACCATTACTCTCCATCATTACTAACCGCCGTTAATCTCAGCCATCACTATCCACCATTACTCTCCATCATTACTAATCGCCCTTATTCTCAGCCATCACTATCCACCATTACTCTCCATCATTACTAACCACCCTTATTCTCAGCCATCACTATTCGCCATTAATCTCCATTATTACTAACCGCCATTATTCTCAGCCATCACTATCCGCCATTACTCTCCATCATTACTAACCGCCAATATTCTCTGCCATCACTATCCGCCATTACTCTCCATCATTACTAACAGCCCTTATTCTCAGCCATCACTATTCGCCGTTGCTCTCCATTATTACTAACTACCATTATTCTCAGCCATCACTATCCGCCATTACTCTCCATCATTACTAACCGCCATTATTCTCAGCCATCACTTTCCGCCAGTACTCTACATCATTACTAACCGCCATTATTCTCAGCCATCACTTTCCGCCATTACTCTACATCATTACTAACCGCCATTATTCTCAGCCATCACTATCCGCCATTACTCTCCATCATTACTAACCGCCATTATTCTCAGCCATTACTATCCGCCATTTCTCTCCATCATTACTAACCACTGCCCTTATTCTCAGCCATCACTATCCGCCATTACTCTCCATCATCACAAACTGCCGTTATTCTCAGCCATCACTATCCGCTATTACTCTTCATCATCACAAACTGCCGTTATTCTCAGCCATCACTATCCGCTATTACTCTTCATCATTACTAACCGCCATTACTCTTCATCATTACTAACCACCATTATTTTCAGCCATCACTATCCACCATTATTGTCCTCCATTACTAGAAGTATATCATTGTTTGGGAAGCATTGTCAGAGCTCAATGTTCTCCATCAAAATAAATATTCAGAAGGAGACAATAAAATGAAAAGGATAGTCCCAATTTGTATTTGGATTATCATTATTATTATCAGCCATGCTACAAACCTAGTTGGAGAAGCAAGATGCTAAAAGCCTAAGGGCTCCAACAGGGAAAAAATAGCCCAGTAAGGCAAAGGAAATAAGGAAATAAATAAACGGTGAGAAAAAATTAACAATAATTATGTTAAAAACAGTAACAACATCAAAACAGATATGTCATATATAAACTTCAAAAAGATTTATTTCAGCCTCTTCAACATAAAAACATTTGCTGCAACTCTTATCTTTTGGAAGTTCTACTGATTCAACAACGTGACTTGGTCACAGTTGGAGTAATACTTTAATAATGTGTAGTATTGAGCCTCACGATGGAGAAGGCCTGTCTATTGGAATTAACTGCATGCCTGATATTACGAACATGACGGAACTGTCTAAGATGATCTGAATGTAAACGATGGTCAGAATTATGAAAAATCTTATGTAACATGCATACTGGAATAATTGAACGTCGGTGGCAAAGATTAATATCTAGATCAGGAACAAGAAATTTAATTGACCATAATTTTCTGTCCAACAAATTAAGACGAGAATCAGCAGCTGAAGACCAGACTGGTAGAATGAAAGAATTGAAACATTCTTGAGAATAGATTGAGCATCAAAAATCTTAATAATAATAATAAGCTATCTAGTTTTTTATCCTATTGTAAATTACTTAATTTATTGAAATTGAACTCGAAGATTATTAACCTTTATAGATTTTGTATTATAGAGACAAAGGGAAGGAATTACTATTTATAATTCAACTTTAAACATAATTATGAAAACTTTCCGTATCAAGGTTGTTTTATTATTATTTCAATATTTTTTTGTTTTCTTCAAAAGAAACAAATGATAAGTTGTAAGACACAAAGGCTTCTTTTTATACCAGAATTCTAGAAAATGAAATGACTTTTCTGTATCATATGATATTGTCTTTCATTTAGTATTTCTTATTTAGTTTTTCGAAAAGTACTTAACGATTTGCTGATAGAAAAATCTCTTTAATCAGAGTGAGTTTGATATTAAGTGAAATTAGGAACGTTTTAAATTTCTAATGCAAATGTGTAATATAAACTAGAATATCTATAAGTGGATTTGAGTCGAGAGCGAGTTAGGTTAATTATTATTATTATTATTATTATTACTTACTAAGCTACAACCCTAGTTGGAAAAGCAGTATGCTATAAGCCCAGGGGCTCCAACAGGGAAAATAGCTCAGTGCGGAAAGGAAAAAAGGAAAATAAAATATTCTAAGCAGAGTAACAACAATAAATATCTCCTATATAAACTATAAAAACTTTAACAAAACAAGAGGAAGAGAAATAAGATAGGAGTGTGTGCTCGAGTGTACCCTCAAGCAAGAGAACTCTAACCCAAGACAGTGAAAGGCCATGGTACAGAGGCTATGGCACTACCCAAGACTAGAGAACAGTGGTTTGATTTTGGAGTGTCCTTCTCCTAGAAGAGCTGCTTACCATAGCTAAAGAGTCTCTTCTACCCTTACCAAGAGGAAAGTGGCACTGAACAAGTACAGTGCAGTAACCCCTTGGGTGATGAAGAATTGTTTGGTAATCTGTGTTGTCAGGTGTATGAGGATAGAGGAGAATATGTAAAGAATATGCCAGACTATTCAGTGTGTATGTAGGCAAAGGGAAAATGAACCGTAACCAGAGAGGAGGATCCAATGTAGTACTGTCTGGCCAGTCAAAAGACCCCATAACTCTCTAGCGGTAGTATCTCAACGGGTGGCTGGTGCCCTGGCCAACCTACTACCTATTAACAGTATCACCTCAATACTTGATAGTATTCTAGAAATTTTATTCCAGCTGTGACTAGATTGTGGAATGATACTGTAGTATTTACCTGACGAAAATTTATATTGTGGTAAGTGATGAAAAGGCAAATATTATCAATTAATTATATGTCTTGATTTATTTTTACCTAGAAAATTATATTGAAAGGTTTAAATTTATATCATTGGATATATGATTTAAATTAATTATACGGTGATTTCATATTAATCCTGTTCTTCATCAACCCTCTCTCTCTCTCTCTCTCTCTCTCTCTCTCTCTCTCTCTCTCTCTCTCTCTCTCTCTCTTCAGGATTATCTAAAAGTAATATACGAGTCACCAAACACTCTTTTCTCTTTTCTCTTTTTGTAATTAGAAATAATCTGAAGTCAGAAGTAATTTGTCGAATAATACCAATAGAGTTTTGCACACCCAAATGGATCACATAATAGTTAGAATAGGCGAATCGAATTATACAGAATAAACTTTTCGTATTTGTAGAATACCACGAACAAATTAGTGAGGCACACATTAATGTAATTCTGGGTCGAAATTGGAAAAACGGCTTGAAACAAATAATGGAATAATTCAAGTGTAGTAAATTGTAAAATACTATTTTTTTTTATATATATAATATCAAGTTTCTTCATACGCACATGCCTGTGTGCTACACCGTTCTTATCATAGTATATACGAGGGATTCATTATGGTAAGGGTCTATCTCGTTTATAATAAAATCCAAAATTACTAAGCAAATAGTTTGAAAATTGACAAAATTCAAACACCGATAACTCTGTAAGTTTTTAAGGTATTTTCAAAGGTATCATCATCATTATTATTATTATTATTATTATTATTATTATTATTATTATTATATAGGTTACAGTCCGGATTTGTTCGGTTTCACTGCCGCAAAAACTATTAAACCAAAATACACTTTTCTAATACAGTTTTTTATGTTTTTTCCGAAAATTAAAAGTTATGGCCAGTCAAAGAGGGTTATTTCCTATGCATTAGTTAAGGAAATTCATTTTAATTATTTCCTTAGATAATGTGATTATTAAACACTTGAGATTTGTAAAACGGTACAGAACCTAACAAACCCACCTAACCTAACCTATAGTCTATTTTTTATAGCGGTGCATATTTGCACCCACTCACAGGGGTGCCTTTTAGCTTGGAAAGGTTCCTGATACCTGATTGGTCGGAAGTATTTTTGTCCGAACACCTTCATTGTTCTCAAATAATTACCAAGTAATGTGAATCGAAACTTATTTATTAACCTATATTTCTCCATCAGATATATGTTTTGTCAATAAACAATATGAAAGAATAAATATGTTTTAAAGAATCGTCTTGGTAAGTCTAAATTTAATAGCACAATCCGCCGAAGTCAACGACAGCAGCTTGTTTTCGGATGCACGCTTTGTAATTTTGTAATTTTTCACATATTTTAACGCAAATTGGGATAAATTACAATCAGCATAAGTTAAACACGTTATTATAAACTTTCTTTGAATACCAGAATTTACCAAAATCATGGAATTAATAAAACCCAATATTTGTGAAAACTCATGGGGAGGTAAAAGAACAGCCTGTAGCGGCCTGGCGGGAAAACGATCCCTTCTGACTTGTAGATGCAGTTTTTTTTCTTTCCTAATATAGTTCGGCCTGTTCCTTTCAGTTTAAATAGTCTTGCATTGTCTCTCTTCGAATTATATTCCTTATTTTTTTCCCACATTCCTGTTCCTCACATAATATCTATCTATCTGCTTGCTAGTAGCAGAGCGCTTAATGGCTTTCCTCACAGTGCAGACCTCTTTCTTCGTCACATAGGTAAGGAATGAGATGGTCCTCTTGTCTGAGCCAATAACTCCTTCACATAAACAAACCAAAAGTTTATTATAAACTTTTCTATGAAAGACCCCATCGCTGGGCAGGGAAGACTGACCTGAGAGAAGATAAAACATTTCAAAGGGATTTTCTCTGATGCCAAACGCCATAGAAGAGCGACTTCATACAAGATAGGACATTTCGAAGTACTTGCAGTGTATTAATAGCACGTTTGCCACTATTAGGTTACAATGATGGTCTTATTCTGCCCAAGTGCGGATCCAGCAATTTCAAAAAGTAGTGGGCGAGGGGTTCGGAAAACCTACCCAAAGCAGCTGGGGGTCCGCCATTTTAAGCTATTTTGGAGCGATTTTTCATGTATCTGGAACTCTTTCCTCCTTATAATTGTATTTATAAGGTGAATATGCATTATGCAATAACAACATCCCAATAATATAAATAAATAATTTCAGCATTAATTTCTACAATTACTTTTAATACATAACTATACATTCCCGGCAAAGCTCACCAACTGGCTACCTCATAAGTTATATCTATAATCATTAAAGCGCCTGCATCCTTCCGTTCAACAATCAACCAACAGCAATTCTTGATTCACCAAATTTTAGTTAGTCTCTCCACTTTTTTCCAGATTGATTCATATCAGAAACACAATCTCTTTATTACCAGCTAATGTATAATGAATGGGTAACACTTGAGAGAGAGAGAGAGAGAGAGAGAGAGAGAGAGAGAGAGAGAGAGAGAGAGAGAGAGAGAGAAAAGGATAATTTCAATCTTTCACATCTCATTAACTACATTCTTCTCGTAGCAACTATTGGACGGATGATGTTGATTATGTTTTTGTTTTATTACTATTTGAAGACTATATATATATATATATATATATATATATATATATATATATATATATATATAAATAAATATATATATTTATATATATATATATATATATATATATATATATATATATATATACATATATATATATATATATATATATATATATATATATATATATATATATATATATAAATATATATATATATATATAT
>NC_090756.1:46407195-46417195 GCF_036898095.1 Palaemon carinicauda | reverse complement strand
AAATCCAAAGTTTAATAGTCAGAATTTTTCGAAAACCCCAAGTTTAATAGTCAAACTTTATTGAAAGCCACAATTTTAACGGTTAAACTTTTTTTCTTGAAAACCCAAGTTTAATAGTCAAACTTATTTTCAAAACCCCAAGTTTAGCTGTCAACCTTTTTTTTTTTTTTTTTTTTTTTTTTTTGCGAAAACCCACATTTTAACAGTCAAACTTTTCTCCCTTGAAAACCCCATGTGTATTAGGAAAAGTTTCTTTTCTTGAAAACCCCAAGTTTAACAGTCTAATTTTTTTTTGTTGAAAACCCCAAGTTTAACATTCAAATTTTTCTTCTTTAAAAGGGGGGCGATCATGACCCCCCCACGACCCCACCCCCCCCCCCCCAACCCTGGATCTGCTAGTGGATAATATTCGAAGTCTTCTCACCCAAAGTGATAAGGTCGTTCGTGAGACATTGAACGCTTTTGCTTATCTCCAAGATGACGATGATGAGTCACTTGTCCTCTGGTATGTCCTTCTCTCTCTATCTCTCTCTCTCTCTCTCTCTCTCTCTCTCTCTCTCTCTCTCTCTCTCTCTCTCTTACATAGGCATGGATGAATGTAATTTCTATTTATATTTAGCATTTGCTATTTTTTCCCTTTTTGAGGTCATTCAGCGGAGAGAGAGAGAGAGAGAGAGAGAGAGAGAGAGAGAGAGAGAGAGACCTCAGTATACATAATATATACTTCACCGAGATAGAATGAATGCGACAGTGACTTGATTAGTTTTTCTCTGGAGACACCCACTCTACGGGAAAGTGGCTGCATGTTAGCAGAGAGAGAGAGAGAGAGAGAGAGAGAGAGAGAGAGAGAGAGAGAGAGGGGGGGGGGGCTAAAACAGAGTAACAGATTCACTTCAATATTTCACAAAATTATAGCAATTGATAATTCAAAAGCTTGTTTAAATACCACCGTTTATAGCAATCACTATCCTGATCTAAATCTGTATAAATATCAATTCTTTGTACTATTTCTTAGCGTTTCATTGATTTCACAAGAAGAATGACGTAAAGTGACACTAAATATCAGTTTATTTTCCCTACCTATCTACCATTTCCTTTTCTTCTCGCGAATAGGTAAAGGCGGGAAAACATAGAGATAAATCCAGGCAAACGTCCTTTTAAATTTCTGCCGCAACGGCCAGTTCTGTTGGCGTGCTGGTGTAGCCTCTTCTCCCGGTTAAAATAACTCACTGTTATTCTCACCAATGATTTCTTCTCTATTATGCTACCGTGGCTCAATTTACTGTTGGTATTGGAGCCGTATTTGATTTTCCTTAACCAGGAACAGTTAACCTGGACATAGCCCTGAAACTTTATAATTTCTTCTTTCAGTTGGTCTATCCATCGCACTAACAACAGACTCTCCTTCGTATATCATTCTTCTATTTTGGGCTCAAGCCATTTCGTCCTGATGGAAGTTCCTAAGGTAGCTTCTAAAGGATATATTATATACTACAGTGATATTCCCAGAGAATTACCCTTCGGGTCCCAGAATTCTAACTCCTGGAGCGAATATCCTTAAATTTTCTCAAGGATATCGCGTATATCAGCGTTAACGCTTCGAGGGGGGGGGGGGACGTGGCAAAAGAATAGAAGGGGGCCTTAACAAGGTTACCCCCGTTCCCGTACTACTATTGACAACCACCCCAGCGCCATTCCTAGGATGGCGGACATTTCCTAATTTTGTAGCGAATTTGCTTAGTGGTGTTCCCTGTTGATCTAACTTTTCGATCGATTTTCAAGGATTTATTATGCATTCTTCGACTTCTTTCGCCTTCGGAAAGTTGAGTATTGGGTCTTTACAATGAATAGTTTTTTAGCTTCCTTTTCACAGTGAAATTTGAGTAATTTATTGTGTTTAGAGCTAGCCTGTACCAGAGGCGCTATGAGCGCTGTCGTTCGTTGGGCATGTTATTTAGTTAGCAGAACGACCTCCCGGTTTTTAAATAGCTTCATATATCATTAACTAATTATTTTTATGTTAGCTATTTAGACAAAATATTCTTGTAAAGATATTTACATTGTGCATATTTTTCCTTTCCATGTAGATCTTAAAGTTAGAGTCTCGGTGAGTTAGGTAACCGAGATCTCGTCTCACCTAGGTTTCTAACCTAGGCATGTTATTATACGTTAGACACTCCCCGGTTACCCTTGTGTACGGTGATTTCAATTAGGCAGAGATAGATATCTCTTTTAATTGGATGAACTTTACCCCTTGCAAAAAGGGAGTTTAATTCAGGCATGACTTTCCTACGGTTTTTTCTGACCTTCCTCCGTAACCGCAGATGCAGGTTTTTGGGGTTTTGGCCAGAATCTTAGAGTTTTTAGTCTGTGGTCGGTAGCTACCTGGCAAGTTGAATAGAATTCTTTTGCTAGGTTAGGCTACCGACATAGGAGGCTAGACCTCCCTAGGCCACTCCCGAAGGGTCTGTACGATATGACCCTTCTTCCTGTGACCTAGCAGACTAGCTAGTCCTGTGTTAGTGGACCCTAGGCTGAGGAATAGATTCTTCTCATGCTTAGGGGCCACTGGCACTCCAACCCCGTTTCCTTTCCTTTCGGGGTGGTGGCAAGGGTGCTACCAACCTCTTATTTGTATTAATCTATCACAAGGCTAAGGAATAGAATTCTTTAGCCACCTGGGATAGTTCTAATGCAGGAACGGAGATGTTAGGTGGGGTAGGACAGGCTAAGGCCGGCTCCTGCTGTATCTTTTACAGGACCCTCTTTTCCCTTCCCTTCTATCCCTTTATGTTGGCAATCGTGGCAACCTTACTGTTACCGGTAGGTTGCCGGGATCATCCAGACTCCCCCCCTTTCAGTTGATAGCTGCCGGCAGGCAGTCTTAACATCTGTCGGCTGGCACTAATGACAGCTGTGAGCTGCCAGTCATTTTTGTTGCCCCGGCAGTAAAGACTACTGCCGGCCAGCAGTCATGGTGACTACTGGAAGGCAACTAGGGCAGCTGCCGGCCAGCAGCTGCTAGCCATGTTGGCTGTAAGTGGAAAGTCCCTTCTGTTTATAAAGGTTCTTCAGTTCTCTCTTGAACTGCTAGCAACAGTGGCTACTGCCGGGGTGCTGCCTACCAGGCCAGCACAGAATGGTGCCGGTTCAACCGGCACCACGCCGACTGTACTAGTACTGCCGGGCCAGCGGTGCCGGCCGGCAAGGTTTAGACAGATCCTTGCCGGCATCAGTACTGTAGCTGGATGGAAGCTTGAATTTTATATTCTCCCCTTCCATTTGAACCTTCTTTCTGGAGAAGGTAGTAGTAGTAGACTTTTAGATCCCTTTTACTGTATATATATATACAGTATTAGGTAGCCTATTCTCCATGCTATCTCTTTTTCTTTTAGCTAGCAGGTTAGATACGCTAGCATTAGCTAGCTATGCTAACGACATGCTGGCTGTACTACAGTATATGTTTATACAGGTAGTTAGTATTTTACAGTATATGATATACTGTAAATAGAAAGCTTCTGTATATTTTATGCAAGTAATGTTTTTCCAATATATTTGAAAATCCTACCCAAATATTTGTGGAACCCAATCTCATATTGAAAGAATTTAATTCTTCAATAGTCTGATTAGTAATCAGTCTTCAGATTACCTTGCAATATCAAAATTTTAAGGACTGGAGATTACACTCCTAACTCTTAAAGGGCGGAGCCCTTATCCTCGAGTCTCCATGATTAGGAAACTCTATGTTTTAATGTTGTAAGGGGGGTCACAGCAAATAAGTTGGGTGGGATATATACAAATATATGTTTTTCCTTTCCATACTATATATTATACAGTAGCCAGTATTTTGCAATATAGTGCATACTGCAAATAGAAAACTACAGTATACAGTAACTATTTCTAGCATATCTTTGGTATCCTCATGTGAGCTTATGCTGCAGCCACTTTTACATTGAAGGAATAGCGTTTCTTCGTTAGGCTGACTGAGAAATCAGTCTTCCGTACCCCACGGTATTTAGTATGAAAGGGACAGTGAAGTATTCACTTCCCTATCCCTAGGGGTTTTAAAAAACCCCTTTTCAGTTGGAATTCCTTCGAAAAGGAAATTCTTATCACTTAATACTGAGGGGAGGTACCAGCATTTACTTGCAAAGGATACACAAGTATGTGTCTCCTACTATCCCTTTATAGCTTGCTATCCTAAGCTATTCTGTTAAGATATGACTTTCGATTTATTGGTTATCAGTGAGATAATCAATCGTATACTCATTTTGTTTTCCGTTCTTTACAGGAGGAACGCCAGATGTCATGTGTTGCAGTCTTCTGCAAAACTAAGAGTAAGTGTTTTTACGGACATAATGCATGCAGGTTTCATGCTCCCTGAAATATTATTTCCGGACACTTGCAGTATTGGAACCCGCAGGGCTGCAAAGTATATCGTGCCCTTTTGTCCGAAGGTTTCAAGAATCCCAAGTCGGTGGAGACTAGGGATGCAGCTCGTTTCAAACTACGCATCTGGGTGAGAGGCTTTCAGAAAATCTCTCCGGGACCTTACCTGCCTAATGACAAGATGCGTAGGTTACTATTTCCAACGGCGAGTAAGGAAATAGTGGTATCCCAGACACGAGGTACATTTCCCGATGGCCAGATAACCTTCGGGAAGGAGGGCAAAAAGCGCCCACGGGAAGAAGGGGAGAATGTCGGGTTGGAGTTGTCTCCGTCCCAACTGGCTCATGAGCCAACGACATCGATATCTCCGCCTTCTATCCCTCTTTTAGATAGAATGAACCAGTTATGGGCCCAAGTCAAGAATTTAGTAGAAAATTTGTGCAAACAGAGCACAAAGCAGGAAGCGAAAAGGAAGGTAGATCTTGGTAAAGCTCCACTTGTCGCTCCTAAAGGGTCATACAAGGGTCTGACATGCTCCACAACCAATCCCTGGAGGTTTGCGGAGCTAATGCCGATTTTAAACGGCAAACTCTACATCTCGGAGAAGATGGGTGCTGTTCCTTTGGACAAAATCCAGTTCTGGCCAAGCTTTGACGCTTTCCCGAACTGTTTCATTACACCGAAGGATGAACCAACTTCAGAAAAAGGAACAGAATCAAAGGAGGTTATGATTTTCGACAATGATAAAGCACAGGCTATCCTATCAAGCTGCTTAGAAAAGGCGGGTTACTGGTGTCGAAGGTATCCACTCCGGGTAACAAGCACTCTTCCTTCCTTGCTCCTGCTCCAATTTCATTCCCCTTTACGGAGAAGGCTTTCAGATATGTCACTGAGGCAATAGAGACAGGTAAACCGTGTCCTACACTCAAAGAGTGCGAGCCTCTGTCACTAGCATTTCCCAGACAGGAGAGGAACTGGAAAGAGGCCCATTTAACCTTTTCAGTAGGAAGACTTGAGGTGGATATCGCCAGTCGACAATTTAAGGAAAATCTTCCAAAATTATCTGAGTTTCTCTTACAGTGCGAACAAGAAACAAAGGAGAGACTTGCAGCCTCCTTATCTCTAAAGAACTACATAGAGTTCTGTTCGGCTCATCAAGATACCCCAGACATGCATAAGGTTTTAGCCAAAATTCATATGGCTACTTTGGTAAAAAGACCTTTGTGTCTTTATAAAGGCTAGAAAATCATGTAGGGAGTTTGTGTTAGCTAACGCAACAGCGAAACACGATTCAAGAAAGCTAATATCTTCCAACATCTGGGTAAAGACCTCTTTCCTGACGAGGTAGTGAAGGAAGCGATTAAGAACGCCTCTATGGAGAAAGTAGGACTTCTCCAAAATTGGGACATCCTTTCAAAAAGAGAATCTTTTACGGTTGTGGGTCCCCAACCTGAAAGGAAGATGGAGAGGTCTGGACATCCATTTCGAGCGGTTTAACAACGATCCACAGTTGTACTGACCGAGACATCACAGACAGATGGTCGAAAAAAGATTCCTACTGATCAGTCGAAGCATAGGAATGCTTCTAGTAGGAGGGAGATTCCTTTAGGATCGCTGGACCTTCGATCCTTGGGTCCATGGCCTAATCAAGATGGGACTAAGTTGACAAGTGGAGATATCTCTACCACCATTTCCTCTACTCCTCCAATTATCCAAAACCCTCCTGGAGGAGTTTACCTGAGAGCTCTAGAGCATACAGGTGGTAAGGAAACTTTAGTCCACCGTATTCCATGGAAGGCCGTTTTGTGTTTACGAGAAGGACTTAAGAAAATTCAGAGTCATTCAGGACTTATCGCCACTCAACAAGTCCAAATGAAACAACGAGTCCAGGAGGTTTATCCTCCTGAACATAAGGACCCCGCTGCAGAAAAGGGTGCCTATAGTCTTACCAGACCTGAAAGTCGTCTATCGGCAGCTTCCAGTCAATCACTCTTTTCCCTCCTATCTAAGATTCAGGTTACACAAAGTAACGCACTCCTAGGGGAGATACTTGTCAGACTAGACAGAGTCCTAGCTGCCTTCATGAAATTGGCAGACACAGTCATGCAATATTTAAGCCTAAGAAAGGTTCAGGCAACATTGTTCCTGGACAAGAGGCTAGGGTGGGCAGCACCCAAGCTGGCTGGTCTATGAACATCCGTAGAAATGATCCGGTTCCCTGAACATCGTGGATGAAAGATAAATTTCAGATTCCCAAAACGAGAACTTGGAGGAACCCTGTTCTCTCTGCAGTTCGCAATAAAGGTAGGCCCTGTGCTAGGGGCACAGCGGCAAGATGCGCTGGGAACCTGGAAAAAACAAGCATCAAACGCTCGAAGAGGCCTAAAAAGACCGATAGCGGTCCTTCCTTAATGACTTCACTCACAAAGGTCAAAGCCCGAAAATCTCAAGACCATGTTGGTCCAGTCATGAGTAGGGAAACTCTCTCCAAGCAGATCAGATTGTCTACAGTTGATCAGGGACTCCGAAGCGATAACGAGACGCTGCAATCGACAATGCTAGGAAACGTCTCATACAGTTTAAGTGTAGTTAGCCATCCGTTACCTAAAGGGATGGCACCTGTCAGCAGTTCATATACAACCAATCCGCAATGTGATAGTGGATGCTCTACTCAGGCTCAGGCCGATAGAGTTAGAATGGTCCACAGAGGCAGACCTATTCTCTCCCAGATGGGAACAAGTCCCCGAACTGCAATCCGACCTCTTCATTACGAGCGCTGTCATGGAACTGCCTTGATATGTAGCCCCATACAAGGATCCTCTAATTTAGATGATAAACATCTTTTCTCTGAAATGGAAGGGATAGACTTAGGATTTCTAGTTCATCCCATCCAATTACCTGCTGAGAGTCCTCAACATGCTGACATCCTTCCAGTCGGGACATCTCCAGAAGGTTCAGAGATTAGTTGCCTCCAATTTATTGTAGAGAACCCAAACCCTTCATTGCATGATTTTCTTGCCCTAGCGGTTAAGAAAAGTTTTGGGATCTCAAAAGGCAATATAGAATTCTTAGAGGAATACAAGTCTAAGTCAACTAGAAGACAATATGAGTCATCATGGAAAAAGTGGGTTGCTTTCGTAAAAGCAAAAGGACCGAGAGAAATTTCAATGAACTTCTGCATGTCCTTCTTTATCCATCTTCATAACCAGGGTTTGGCGGCCAACACGATAACTATGTGTAAGTCAGCCTTGACTAGACCTCTTCTATATGCCTTTCAAGTAGACTTGGCGAACGAGATCTTTAATAAGATCCCGAAGGCATGTGCGAGGCTTAGGCCTGCTGCACCTCCAAAGCCCATCTCTTGGTCTTTGGACAAGGTCCTCATTATGCCTCATCCTTGAACAATGAAGATTGTTCGCTTAAGGATCTAACCCAAAAGGTTATTTTTCTGTTCGCTATAGCCTCAGGGGCTAGAGTTAGTGAAATAGTGGCCCTCTCTAGGGATGAGGGCCACATTCAGTTCTTAGAAACAGGGGAACTGAATCTCTTCCCTGATCCATCCTTTCTCGCTAAGAATGAGCTACCCACCAAAAGGTAGGGTCCCTGGAGAATCTGCCCTCTGAAGGAAGATGTCTCTCTATGTCCGGTAGAGTGTCTAAAGGTCTATCTTCGTAGAACTTCAGACTTCAGGGGAGGACAGCTCTTTAAAGGAGAAACCTCTGGATCAAATTTATCCCTAAAACAACTGAGGGTGAAGCTCACCTACTTTATTAGTAGAGTGGATCCTGAGGACAGTATTCCCGCAGGTCATGATCCGAGAAAGATTGCTTCATCACCGAACGTCTTTCAGTATATGGACTTTGAGCGTCTTAGTTCATACACTGGATGGAAATCATCGAGAGTGTTTTACAAACACTATGCGAAACAGGTACATGAACTGAAACACTATGTAGTGGCGGCAGGTAGTGTATTGAAACCGGCCCCCTAATTACTGTTATAGACACTCAATGGTTTGATCTTCAAATGTACTCGCACATATACTGGGTGAGAATCATCCACAGTGTTCTACAAACACTATGCTAATCAAGTCCATGATCTGAAGCAGTATGTGGTGATGTCAGGTAGAATACTTAACCCACCGTCTAATTCTACGATGAACAGCTAATCTACTGGGTCTGTCAATTAAAGGGAGAAGAGGTCATCCGTCTTAGGGTGTGACCTCCTTTGATCAAGTGTTACCATGGTGACACTAGCTCTGTTCAAAATCCCAGGTGAGGAATTATATAGATGGCACTAGTGCCGGTGTACGTAGTACACAGTGCCGATAAAAGTAACCAGTTCAGGTATTTTGAAGAGAATTTGTCTTTAATTCTCTTCAATCTGAGAGTGGCACTCATCATTTCTTGCTTCCCAAGAAAGAAAGATAATCTCTATACAGGTTACATGTATAGTTCCGTTATCATGCTACATTCATTTTACTTACTAGTAAACGTCTATTAGAATGTAATTGCGTCCTAACTCGCCCGACAATTGCATGTTTAAAGCCCAGAGTATGTACTTTTATATTTTTGTATGCACACAAACAATGGAATTAAGAAACACTGTTAAGTATTTGGTAATTTTCACAAACTACAAGACGGTTTGTTCATCTGCTGTATTCTTATGTTTGTCCATACAATGTATGCTTACCTTGAGACCCCCCTTTCTACTGTCTAGAATGACTCTTCCCTGTAGGGGGCAGGAAGCACTAACATTAGAGATGATTAGTGATAACGGTAACGTCCTTTGTCTCGATTGATCCAAATGATCATAGAAAGGTTGTCCCAAGGTTAAGGCACTGATGAAAATCCACAGATACATTAATGCTCTGGTATACTTCCATCAGGACGACATGGCTCGAGCTCAAAAAACGGATTTTGAGTCAAGCAAAAAATCAATTTTTGGGTGATATAGCCATGTCGTCCTGATGGACCCACCCTTCTTTCTCAAAAGAAAAGATCTTCACAGTTCCCTCCCTGACAGACTGTATCTGTAGCTCCACGCTCAATGCTACAAGGAATGTCCGCCATCCTAGGAATGGCGCTTGGTGGTTGTCAATAGTAGTACGGGAACAGGGGTAACCTTGTTACGGCCCCCTTCTATTCTTTTGCCACGTCCCCCCCCCCCCCCTCGAAGCGTTAACGCTGTTTGGGGTAGAGATTGCTATGTGACGTGTCAAGAATGCGTCCTCGGATATACGCGATATCCTTGAGAAAATTTGAGGATATTCGCTCCAGGAGTTAGAATTCTGGGACCCGAAGGGTAATTCTCTGGGAATATCACTGTAGTATATAATGTATCCTTTAGAAGCTACCTTAGGAACTTCCATCAGGACGACATGGCGATATCACCCAAAAATAGATTTTTCGCTTCGCTCAAAATCCGTTTTTCTATCTAACAACTTGAATTGATATGTGTAACTAATTGGGCATTAAAACTTATGATATTTCTTATTTATAAAACAATCAACTCCAAAGCATCATTATACCATCTCCCCGGAAAATAGTTTCTCGCATGACTAAACCAAGGAACATAGTCTCTCGCATGAGTTGTCAGTAATTCCCTGGATACG
>NC_090756.1:46402195-46404695 GCF_036898095.1 Palaemon carinicauda | reverse complement strand
TTCATCATCGTCATCATCTCCTCTTAGACCTATTGACGCAAAGGCCTCGGTTAGATTTCATCAGTCGTGTCTATCTTGAGCTTTTAAATCAATACTTCTCCATAAACAATCTCCTGCTTCACGTTACATAGTCCTCAGCCGTGTAGGCCTAGGTCACCCACCTCTTCTAGTGCCTTTTGGAACCCAGTTGAAAGTTTGGCGCACTAATCAAATTGTCATGTTATATATATATATATATATATATATATATATATATATATATATATATATATATATGTGTGTGTGTGTGTGTGTGTGTGTGTGTGTGTGTGTTTTGTTTTGTCATGCGACCAACTATGTTGTTCTTGGGGTGATACAGGAGATTGTGAAATAATATTTAAAGTGAGCGTTTAATGTTATAATTATATATTGTTAACATCTTTTTATTTATGCCATAATGGAGGTAAGAGGTAAGTTTCCCCTTTTAGACATCTATTTTTTCAATCGCGAGATTCTGTTTAATCAGGCGATCAACTCCATATGATTATTAGGTGAAACATAAAGTAAGCGTTTGGTTATATATATTTATATTGTTAAAATCTTATTCTTTATTTCATAAATGGACGTAAGAAATATATTGTCCTTTTTAGACATTTTTCAACCTTTGCTTATTTGGGAAACGTTTTAAGATTCGTAAGGTAATACCATTTAAATTTGATACAATAGGTTTACGTAACGGGTAGTCCTACCAAAAAGGGCCTACTTTGGATTATCTGAATCAGGAGGAATATATTTTTTATATATAATGACATTTATTGATAAGCTAATATAAAATGGGCTAAACATTTCATAACAGCATTAATTAAATAGTATCGCTTAGCGAGAGCAGGCTGATAACCCCCCCCCCCCCTCTCTCTCTCTCTCTCTCTCTCTCTCTCTCTCTCTCTCTCTCTCTCTCTCTCTGCCGGAACTGAGTCAGTATCTCCCTGGATACACCAACATCTCGAATCCTGATTTCTTTCATGTTTCTGCAGACGCTCAATTTATATCATCCTCGGGTAATTTTTTTTTTCAGTTTTTTAGTGTTTACTTTGCATTTGTGGATTTCTGTATATGAGTATTCGTATTCATATATATATATATATATATATATATATATATATATATATATATATATATATATATATATGTGTATATATATATATATATATATATATATATATATATATATATATATATATATATATATATATATACACATACATATATATATATATATATATATATATATATATATATATATATATATATATATATATATATAAAGTGATAAGTATTTGGTCAATATTCTCTATTCTTCTATATAATAAAATTAGCGTCACAGAAACGATAAATAATTTCAAATATCCAAAGTTTGCCAGACTGGTTGATAGTATGATTTAATACCCCTCTGAGGATTAAATGTTTTACCATGAGAAAAAAAATGCTATTGAATTTCATACAAGTTTTATATAACTTCTTATTTGCAATCATTTTTTCTCTGGATAGCTTGGTTGGTAGCGTCGCGGGCTTCTGTTTCAGAGGTCCCAAGTTCGCGTGGATAGAGTGAGACCTTCTACCGGGGTGGGGGGGTGGGGGGGTTACCCCCCAGGGTGGCGTCTTGGGAGGGGGGGAAGTTAGAGGGGGCTAGTGATAGTCCCTACTGGCTTATGGTCGCCCGAGCAGAATGATGTAGATGGTCTGAGTGGAGACCTAAAACCCGCAACTTTAACGTTTAACTTTTAAGAAATCAAAAGCGTTAAATATGTCTCCTAATAAAATGAGAATTAGAGTCGTCTAACTTCTCCTTCTGTAAGACAGGAATTATTTATTAAAACAGTAACTTAATTCCCCCAGCAGGTTTGTAGTGGCCTAAATGCTAACGTCCCTGACTGGTGATCGCCAGACTGGGGTTCAAGTCTTGCTCAATCTCGTTAGTTTCTTTGGTCGCTGCAACCTCACCGTCCATGTGAGATAAGGATGGTGGAATTGGGGTAGCCAATAAGTCTGTCTGCTGAGTCATCAGCATCCTTTGTCTGGCCCTTCTTGGTCCTAAATTGGGTGGATATGTCTTAGGCGCTGATCATATGTATATATGGTCAGCGTCTAGAGCATTGTCCTGCTTGCTAGGACAATGTTACTGTTCCTTGCCTCTGTCATTCATGCTGGCTTTTAAACCTTTTTATGGTAATCCTGAAGATATGGTTATTCTCTATTACCTAACCCTAAAATGTAACCCCTCCCCTCCAACCCTCAACACTCCTCTACTTACCCTTTGAAGGCTTTAGTGTCCGTACTCATTCTCATTTGAAAGAAGTAATTCATCCTTACTCAATATAAAGCCATTTCTGTAGGGATCAAGATGATCTTCAGGTGGAGAGAGAGAGAGAGAGAGAGAGAGAGAGAGAGAGAGAGAGAGAGAGAGAGAGAGAGAGAGAGAGAATGTGGTTGTATTGGATTGGATTATATCCTGTGCTGATTA
>NC_090756.1:46352195-46394695 GCF_036898095.1 Palaemon carinicauda | reverse complement strand
ACAAAAAAAAAACAAAAAAACAGAGGAATATAAATAAGATAGGACAGTGTACCTGAGTGTACCCTCAAAAATATATAATCATATATTATCGGTATATGACGACATATTTCCATAGCTACACCTTAGGGGCTGCTGAGGCAAGAGCCCGTGTCTTACCTAAAGTAGGGCAATCTGAAACGAACGAACGAAGAGACTCGGAAGTCAGTCATTTTGTTCACAACACAGATGCTTTACCACTGCATAGTGGATATTTTCTATTTATATAAACACTTGAACTTATAGTTACACCTCAATTAAATAATGAAAATAATTCATTTCTGCATATGTCACCTATTTCGTCTTCATTTTGGTTATGTGTCTAATCTATATTTTCATCTGTCCTGGTTGAATGCCAGAGGTACCTGAGAAAAGACTCGGATATCCTTTGCCCATAAGTATTGAAGGAATCAGCAAAACATTCAATATTAGGATTCCTTTCCCCTGCTACTCGTACTTTTCCATTTTCTATCTATAAAAGAAAAAAAAAAAAAACGATAATTTGTTGACACTTGAATCCGACCACGAAATATTCCACACTCCAGGAAAGGTTTTCTGACAGCGCCTTCGCTGGTATAACATACGAAGCTCTGATATTCAAAATACGATTTTTTTTTAATTTTTTCCAATTTTAAAGGGGAAATTTCGTTTAGCCTTAATTTGGTGTACTTCCTGTGCAAGGGCAAATTGCATGAGCTGTTAAAGCCCCACTTTGCAGTTAGGTGGCAGTAACGACTTAACTTCTGACATTGCGAACAAGACCTCGCATAATTATCCAGCTAGAGAGTCTTCCTTTGTTATGCTTTTTTTATCTTGTTTCCTTTTTTATACGTTCATTGTGTTTGGGACAAACATACCTAACATACATAAATTCTTCCTTTGATTGAAAAAAATCCAGTTCTCACTTAATTACCTGTTTCTTTACATATTGCCTATTGTTAACTACTGGATTGTAATTGTTCAGTGGCTACTTTCCTCTTGGTGAGAGACTCTTTAGGTATGATAAGCAGCTCTTCTAGGAGAAGGACACTCCAAAATCAAACCATTGTTCTGTAGTCTTGGGTAGTGCCATAGTCTCTGTACCATTTTCTTCCACTGTGATGCTTGACGATACACTCGGGCACACTATTCTATCTGTTTCCTTATTTCCATTTCTCCCTGATTCATTTTACATGTGGGAGCCCTTGGGCTTATAGCATCCTGCTTTTCCATCTGGGGTTGTAGCTTAGCTAATAATAATAATAATAATAATAATAATAATAATAATAATAATAATAATAATAATAATAATAATAATGTATAGCAACTAACTTCAACTGTTCGTAAATCTAAACTATAATTCTCAGAACTGTACTTTCCCAACAGCATGTTACCCAACGAAGTGAAATTCACTACATTTCAAATATGATTTATCCCTCTGCTTTAGAGGTCAGTCCAATAAAACGATTTCCTCTTGAACAAAAGTTTCGTACAAATCATGAAAAAAAAAAAAAAAAAACATTTTCAAAATAAAAACAGTTTGTAATTGAACGATGATTAAGGCAACTGAAATCTACCATTATTCACTGAGGCTTTGATTCTAATCTCGCTTTCATTTTAGTTTTCGATATCAGAGTGGCTATTATTGCAAAGGGCTTTTATAATAGGTCAACAGAGTTTAATGCGTTGCTTATACATACGTGGAAGGTTTGATTTTTCAATTACCCATTCATTATGAAAAATCTATTGGTTCATGGTACATCATACGCAAACTCTCTCTCTCTCTCTCTCTCTCTCTCTCTCTCTCTCTCTCTCTCTCTCTCTCTCTCTCTCTCTCTCTCTCTCTTCAAATATATACACGTCGGGGTATTCCGAATTCTATCGAGGTATACTGGGACGCAGTTCGAGTCTGGTAATCGATAGCCTGATTATTATTATTATTATTATTATTATTATTATTATTATTATTATTATTATTATTTTTATTATTATTATTATTATTGTTGTTGCTTTTGTTGTTGTTGTTGTTGTTATTATCCAAGCTTCAACCGTAGTTGGAAAAGCAGGCTGCTACATACCTAAGGGCTCCAACAGTGAAAAATAGTCCAGTGAGGAAATGAAATACGGAAATAAGTAAACTACATAAGAAGTAATGAATAATGAATATAGAATATTTCAAGATTAATAACAACGTCAAAACATCTTTCATAAATAAACTTTGAAGAGAAACTGATGTAAACAATGGGGTCAAAATAAAGGTCCCTCGAATAGACCATATAAGTAAAGACCAAATATTCAGGGACCATAAATGGAAGATTAAAGGAGACCCCATGTGTCACTTTTGGTCTTTTGGTATTAAAAAGAGACCACAGAACAATGGACGAGACCCTTAGTAAGTTTCCTTAAGGCGTCTCCCTTCTCTTCTTCCTCTTTTATTGCCAATTGATAATGATGTATGTATATAAGAGAGAGAGAGAGAGAGAGAGAGAGAGAGAGAGAGAGAGAGAGAGAGAGAGAGAGAGAGAGAGAGAGAGAGAGAGAGAGGGAGGGAGAGAGAGAGAGAGAGGGGTGCAACGAACCACAGGGAAAATGAAATATTGAAATCCATCTAATTTCATCCCCCAATATTTTCAGGAGAACTGAGTTATTGAGTGAAATTTTTACAGCATTTTTATGTACAGTGAAGGTACAAACAGTACATACATACATATAAGCATTTGTAGACAAAGAACTAAAAATAATGTCACCTGAATTTAGCCACAAAAAAAAAAAAAAAAAAAATCATATAGATGCCTTACTGGACAGACCTCATATACTCAAAAGCATATACATGCATATATACTCTTACGAAGCTGTTCTACATAAGAGTAAATCATTTTATTCACGTATTATAATTGTGTATTCAAGAGATGTATGACCTGCTTGTAAGGTAAGTTCGACTCATGTAGAAATGAGCTTATATATTTAAATTACATAAAACTTTCGTCATTCCTTTAGTTATATTTTCATTCAGTTCCGTATATGTAAATTTACGTTATTTTAAAGAATTAAATTTTTATTTCACCTAGTTTTGTTACGAAGTCTTATGTAACATTGTTAAAAGGTATGTATGACACACACACGCTAGGGATGGCTTCATGTTTAAACATGGTTGGAAGTTGCGTGAAAGTTCTAGACTAAAAATTATTCTTCTTTTAATGTTATGAGAGGAGGTAGGCGAAGTTAGCTGAGAGCATTGCCTCGTCGAGCAACGATAGTACTCTACTTCCATAATTGCCATGTTGGCAACCTGACGTCGTGAGAACCTGCCTAGACTATATGCACACACATCAAATGCATTGCTTGAATAGACTGGAAGATTCTAGAAGGAATTTCGATGAATATATATATGACCGACCCATGTTAAGGCACCAGAAATCCAACCCCACCTTCTCAAAAAGCCAGCATCCACCAGTTTTCTCTCCAGCATCTATCCAACTACTGCGGATTTCTTCTCCGTGCATAATGTCCCCTCTCAAACATAGATGGTGTTCTCTCAATTGTGAATAGTGTTTGTTCAAACATTGAAACTTTTGTGGTGTAAGTTGTAAGAAGAGCCATGTATATGTGAGTACAGTTATATTATAAAAATTAATTGGTTTTTGTGACTGTCCCCATATGATTTAGTAAAACAGTGAAGTGCATTTATTATTGCTTAACCCTTCGGTAACCTTGTGTTAGCCCTAAGGGCGTAAGAGTAACAGTTATGTATATGTAAGTGTAATATTAATTTATTTTCTATAGTGTTAAAGTGTCAGCTTTTTCCATAAATTGTCAAAATTAAATATTTTCGTAAATTACTTTGTAGTGAAACAAGTGATTGAATATTTTTTTGGGAAGTATCCGTTTGACTTAATCTTAGGTGTAGTTCAGATTTGATATGTCGAGTGATTTATATTTGGTGTTATTTTTGTAATTGTTATTTTTATGTAGAATATATTCATTTTTTAAAGTCTGTATTATTTTGATCAACAATACTTATTTTAGTGCTTTGCTCGTATCTCCTGACTAAGAACCGAGGTTAGTTTTAGAATAGTTCATGTTAAAAGTAAAGTAATCACCCAGTATTAGTTTTGAGTGTAATGTAACGAGACCTTTAGATATTCAGTACTCATATATGTTTATGTCTGGGAGTTGCGCATTATGTTCAGAGCTGGGATGTTTTCTCTTGTGTATCGGAATATGTAATATAAAGCAGATAAATTTTGGAGCTAGGGAATTTACGTAATTTTCTACTCGTAATAATACCTATGCACAAATATACATACACATATTTGCACATATTCTAAATGCAAATGTATTGAAACCAACATGCAAGTAGCAGTGATTCATATGTGCATATACATATACAATTTATATATACAAATGTATGATAGTGTGGCGGGATGTATATAAAACACAACCCCCCCACACCCTTAATCACTCTTACTTCCAAAATATCCCACAACACAAACTTTCCCCTTACTTTACTTTAAACTAGACTCTTGGACAAAAGGAAAATGAAAACAAAACATAGCCTTAAAATTATATTCACCGCAACCAAAAGCAAAAAAATTCTGCATTCAAAATAAGCTTAACATATAAACCACCAACAACCAAAATAATTACACGTAAAACAAATCATTAAATTCATAAATATACCAAAAAAAACCGTATCACCATTCAAATAAAAAACCCCTAACAAACTTAATACTAAACCGCACACCAACTCAAAATATGTGTTTATATATATTACGACACCAACACTGTCGCCACACACAAGCCGAACTGTCCTTTCACGGCAAACTACCACTACAGTTTATGGTAACCGAAGAGTTCTTAATTTGCCATAACGGCCTCAACTCCTTGAGTCACAGGTGTCAGTATCATCATCATCATCGTCATCTTACACAATTTTTATAAACAGTAATCGGAAGTAAATTCGGTCCGGGTCGTCGTCAAATAAATCAATCCACTAGAGCATTCTAAACACAAATTCCTTAAGTAAGCCAGGTCATCAATAGTCAAATTCAAATAAATCTTCTCCCCAAAGGAGGAATCGCGGCCTGCCAAAAAAAGAAAAAAAACGCTTACGAAAACTCCTAACTAAACTATCGTACTATAATCAAAGATAAACAATAAACTTTCTATCACTCATGAACGCGCCTAACAAAAATAAATAAAACAGTACTTACTCAGAATATAAAAAAAAAACTTCACAGCCGGCTTTCGAAGAGCAAAAAAAACACAGCCGACTCCTTCTATCGTTCGCTATCCAATGCTTTCGCCCAAGACATTCATCACCACCTTATCCTAGCTAAAAAGGTAAACAAACAACCTCAATTATACCAACAATCTTTCCAACTTCAAACAATCATTCGCTAATTACCCTTTCCTCAGCGCGCACCGCGGACACACAAAACACGCACACACAAACGCACATACACACATACTCTCTCGCGCACGCGCGATCTAATAAAACGAAAGCAAATGAAATTCTCTCTCTCTCTCTCTGACGAAACTAAAGCAAATAAACACTCTTTCTTTCTTTCTTGCGGTTTGACAAACTTAAGTAAATAAACACTCGCTCACACACACACACACTCACTCTCTCTCTCTCTCTCTCTCTCTCTCTCTCTCTCTCTCTCTCTCTCTAATGACAAAGCTAAAGCAAATAAAATGTCTCGATTTAACAATACTAAAACAACTCTCTCTCTCTCTCTCTCTCTCTCTCTCTCTCTCTTTCTCTCTCTGTGACAAAACTAAAGCCAATACTGTAAACAATTTCTCTCTCTCTCTCTCTCTCTCTCTCTCCCTGACAAAACTTAATAAACTCTCTCTCTCTCTCTCTCTCTCTCTCTCTCTCTCTCTCTCTCTCTCTCTCTCTCTCTCTCTCCTGATTTGGCAAAAAAAAATTAAATTAAAATTAATCCTCCACATTCCTCCCCCCTTACTTTGCCAAATCCTCACACAACACTTACCTATTTTCTTATTACCCAGTCGCAGTCTGGAACAGGGCCTCGGCTTCGGGTAACTGGGCCTTCATATACCTGCACTCTCTCATTCACTTCTTCCATGTCGTTTTCATTCAACGTACTATTACTATTCCCGTCTATGCTCTGCTCGTCTAAGATATCATTCACTATTTCATCTACCTCAGTTTCATCTGGCCCGAAAATCCCACTAATTTCTGTCAACAATTCATCCATTACATCTAAACCATTTTCTACTTTAACAAAAGAATCATTCATACTGCTTATTATTCTCCTATCTTTCATTCTCGTGTCCGTCATACGTTCTCTTGCCTCATCTAACGAAAAACCACACACACTATAAGTATCATTCATACTCATCCAAGTTTCATCTGTATTAATACATTTATCTTCCATACTCACCTGTACATTTACACCCTTGTCCTGCTTATTCTGATTCCCGCCTACAACTACAAAATTTTCCCGCCTTTTATCCCCAGTAAAATTCTCAGACTTCTTTTTCCTTCCATACTCTACTAACACCAATTGCTTATCTTCTAAACCTAATGCCTCACACATACTCGGTTCATACTTGTTCGTTTTTAGCCATTTAGTCATACCATTCTCCTGAATATATCTTGGTACCTCCTTCCATTTCCGCAACTGATTGTGGTGTGCCCTAACCTTTTCCACACTACCATCCACACTTACTTTACCTAAAACATAACTCAACCCACTAGAACCAACATCTAACACCTCATATGGACCTTCAAACTTATCACGTACCTTATTGACATTCATTCTTCCCTTTTCAATTACTTCTTTTAACACTTTCTCTCCCACTTTGTAGCTTTCAAATCTCTCATTTGCTTTCTTCCAAACATCTCTATCATTCTCGGACACACTCAATCTCGGTCTTACTATCTTTTCAAAATTCAACACAAACTTACACGGAGACATACCAGTACTCTTGTGCACAGTCGCATTATACGCCCACAACGCACGCCCAACATATAAATCCCAATCATTATCACATGTACTCATCATCCGCAAAATTTCTGTTAAGGTTCTTACAGTCCTTTCAGCTAGACCATTCGCACTTGGCATATACGGAGTCGAATACACATGTTCAATGCCCCATTCTCTCAACATCTGCTCAAACTCCCATCCAACAAACTCCGGACCATTGTCACTTAACATTTTCGCAGGCTTACACACACTCATCGGCAACATCACTTGACTTACCATTCTCGCTACAGTCTCACTTCTTTTATTCTTGATGGGCACTGCATACGCAAACTTACTCATATGATCGACCATGACAATCATTCCCACATGTCTCCTCGCAGTCACAGGCAACGAAACACAATCAATCACAAACATCTCAAATGGCTCTTTCATACGTAACCTCAGAACAGGCGGACTTGCATGCATACTCTGATACTTTCCCTTCTGACAATCCTCACAAGTAGTCGCTACATCCCTACAAATTTGACTCAACCCAGGCGTAAACAACCTCTCTCGCATGCATTCCCACAATTTATTCTTCCCCATATGCCCATACCTGTCATGCACTACCATACACATACTTACAGCTGCATGCATTGGAAATACAGGAACATATATATCTTCATCCATTCCCCTATGCAAAAAATACACAATATTCTTACAAACAATAAATCTTTTAACAACTTTCTTATACGCTTCCAAATCACACGGCCATTCTTCCACCCTAATACCATTTAAAATACATTCACGTAACCTATTTATCTCTAAACATTCACCTTGCATTTCTTCCACCTCTTCTTTGCTTAACAAATCATCTTCACTCTTTGCAATATCAATCATGCCAACAAAATTCGCCATGAATACACTATTATCCTCAATTACTATTACCTTACAGCCATCCTTTGAAAGCAAACCCTTACCAACATCAACTGACACATGGTGCAACCTCAAAAAATCTATTCCCATCAAAAAACAACTAGGCATTTCATTCTCTCCCATTACAATAAAATTATGTTCAACTTCCATACTCCCTAGTTTCACCTTCAACCTCACTTCTTCCCAAACAAGTAAACTTCCCTGACCTATTCCATGAATTCTCACACTCGTACACTGTCTTTTCACTTCCCAATTGTACCTCTCAATTTCCCTGATAACAGACTCATTTACTAATGACACTTGAGCACCCGTATCAATTAAACTACAATATTCATTCTCATTTATATTCACATATGTCATCATCCTTCCTTTAACACCATGCATGCATACATTTACTCTCCTTTCCATTCTGTCACTCACTTCACCAATATGTTCATCATCATGTTCACTGTCCTCTATACCTCCATATCTTAGATTAAGGTCACTTGCACCATTATCCTTCTCACTCAACAATTTGCAACATTCCTCCTTACATTGAATCCTCAAAATATATTCCCTATCATTCTCCTTACATGCCCTATATTCCATCGGTCGATTCCATCCAAAATACAAATACACAGTTACACCATACAACATACTTACCACCATTAATATCTTTGATAATAATTCCCCTTCTAGTACACTACTCTCCTCATATACCATTTCTTTTGACACTTCATTCATCACCCTTCTTTTAAGCTCGCTTACGCTACCTGGTATTTCCGTATCTAACCCCTCTTGTATTAACTTACTTAAACCCATTAGGATACACTTATACACCATATCTTCCCCTTCACAACTCTGCTCCACAACTAAACCTTCAGGCAACCTTTCAGAATTCTGATTACTCTCTCTATCTTCCATCCTCCCATGCATCCTCGACATCGCATCTGCTATCACATTCTTATTTCCCGGTACATATTCTAACCTAAAATCAAATTCATTCAAATCCTCTATGGTCCTAGCAACCCTTGCATTCACACACTCTTTCCTTATCATATACACTAGGGGCTGATGGTCAGTACGCACAATGAATTTTACACCATACAAAAATACTTTCAATGCTTTCACACAAAATCGTATTGCAGCCAATTCCCTGTCAATCGTCGAATACTTCCGCTCAGCTTTATTAAACGCTTTACTAACATACGCTATTACTCTCAATTGCTCTTCTCCATTTACTCTCTGCATTTGAACCAAACAACCACCCATACTAACCCCACTCGCATCCGTATACAACTCTAGCATACTCGCATTTTCACTGTAGTCTGGAAATGCCAAAGTGACGTCTTTCGCGGCCTCTTCCTTCAACCTTTCAAACGCTTCTATCATCCGATCATCCCATTTTAATTTTGTACTATTCCTTTTACCCGTCCATTCATTCAAAGGCTTCCCTATACCTGAACAATCTCTAACAAACTTGCGCCCAAACTCAACCAAACCAAGAAAACCTCGCAACTCACGCACAGTCCGGGGACGTGGAAATTCTCGCACCTTATTCACAAACTTGTCACTCTTCCTTATACCAGATTCACCCACTTCATGCCCAAGAAATTCCACCTCCCTGGACAACCATGTACACTTCTCAAGCTTAATTTTCACACCAACTTCAATTAATCGCATCAACATGGCCTCAAGCAACCGCATATGTTCCTCAACAGTCTCGCTCGCAATCAGAATATCATCTATAAAAACAGTCACCTTCTGTCGATCGAAACCAGCCAATACAACATTCATCGCTCTTTGGAAGGCAGCAGGCGCATTAGCAAGACCAAAACTCAACCTTTTAAATTGGTAGTGACAATTTGTACTTGAAAATGCGGTAATGGGCCTGCTCCCCTCTGCCAGAGGCATCTGATAATAGCCCCGCACCAAATCTAATTTAGTAAAAACTTTCATTCCATGCATCTTATAAACACAATCAGACACCACATTCATTGGAAAACGTTCTTTAACAGTCACCTCATTCACCTTCCTATAATCAATACACATACGTAAACTTCCATCAGGCTTTCGTACAGGGACAATAGGGCTATTCCAGGCACTCTCACTCCTTTCTATTACACCCATACGCTCTAATTCCTGACACTGCTCCTCTATCTCCTTGGCAATAGGCGGAGAAAAATGCCTGGGACGCTGATATATGGGGGTATCTTCACTGAGAACTATTTTAAATTCTGGCAGGTCTGACCCCCCACAATCATCGTCACCGAGACTCATAACTCTCCGCTTATCCCATAACATCTTAAGCAATCGTTCCCTTTCGACCTCACTTATACTCTCATCTAACTTAATTCTTCCTTTCAACGTATCGTAATCCCAATCGTCATCGTTCTTTACCTTACCAGACATTACCTGTCTCGCCTTAACATATCTTCCATCCTCTACATTAATCAGTGTATACATACATCCCATGCAATCGCCCTCACGTATTCCATGTACTCTCTTCCTCCTAACACTCGGCAACAACCTTACATACACCTTGGGTTCCTGCATATTCATAACACCATCATATATATACGCACTCGTTTTCACCAAATTACCTGCTTCCATACCACTACATATTCATCCTTGTCACTATTTGAAATTCCCAGACTGCTCGGCCATGCAACTTTTACACTAATAACCTCACCTTTCTTACCCGATAACTTTACACTTTCCTTTGCTACCAACGGCACTCCCTTCCACACCTTCGTACTCACTCTGCCGTCTTCCTTTAAATAAAATTCCCCACAAATATTACCTTTAACCTTTATTTCAATCATATTCACACTTGGATGTACAATCATACCACATTTTTTCAAAAATTTATACCCAAGCAGTACGTCATATTTCTCATTCGCTCCCTCGACCACGTAAAAATCATTATCCTCCATCATCAGGCCCCCAATCATAACATTTTCCCGCAACTTTCCTTGCACAGGCATACGCAAATTACCAATACCTTTTACTTCACCCTTACATCCCTTAAATTCACAAACCTCTTTTACCTTATCATATGCATTCCTAAACATTAAATTGACACCACAACCAGTATCAATCAAACCAACCAACTCTATACCATTAAAAATCAATTTCACACTCATGCAATCATGTGCTCTTTCTCCCATCACATCTTCATGCAATAAACCCTCACGAACATGCATCACATTCACTCCCCACACACACGAGGACTCACCCAGCTGAACCCTCTGATGAATTAGTTTCCCGAACATCCTGGCTGACTTGATCCCTTCTTTCTACAAACCCTAGCTACATGCCCATCTGCACCACATTCAGTACACTTACCCCGCGGCTCCTTGCACATTCTAGCATAATGACCATCCTTACCACAATTACCACAAATTACATTCATACGATTATTACGGCATCCACTCGCTATGTGTCCAGTCATACCACACCGATAACACTTAACCACTTTCTCTTTCTTACAGTCGCTAATACGATGCCCTGTCTCTCCACACCCGAAACATGCTCCTAATGCCCATCTACACTCGTTCTTTTTATGTCCTACCTTCCCACACCTATAACACCTCTCTTCACGGATACCACTACCTAACCTAACTTGCTGCGTACTAGCACTTCTATCTCTCCAAACTTGATTTCCCTGTCTAAACCCGTCATTTCTCGGCATAGGTATTCCTACATTACTCACCCTAACACTTCTATCTACTACACTATCAGCTGCCCTCATTGGCCCTCTCATAACAGCATCTCTAAAACTACCAAATTCTGGCACACATTCCTCCATTCCAGTTCTTACACTCACAGATTTACTTTCTTTCATACACCTATCTAACTCGTAATCCTCAACTATCTCTAAAATATCATCCCAAGTCAATCTCTCTCTAGTCCATCTCATTTTCTCCTTCCGTTTCAAATTAATAAACTCACACACACTCTCTGGTACTGTACCCAAAAACTTCTTCATTAGTTCCTTATTTTCGTTTATTCCTTCGTCCCCATACTTCTTTCTAGCCAATGTTTCTAACCGACATACATACATCGAGATTGCTTCACCCACCTTCATTCGTGCTTCATCAAAATCATTTTTTCGCTTATACCTAACACTACCTTTCATACGTTTTACCTGTTCAATTATCCTATTCTTTACACTTTCATACTCAACCTCTCCTACACTCATTATCACCCCATACATCGTCAACAAATATCCTGACAAAAATTCTCCCAACTCCCTAGCCCAAACTCTCTTACTATCCCCATACTTAGCCTGACAAAACTTCTCATATTCCCTAAAGAAGTCATATACATCCCTACTGCTATGTTCATTAAAACTTGCACACCTAGGAACCTCTCTCATAAACACTGTCTTACAAACTTCCTCTACTTCATTCTCACTACTATCTTCACTGTCTACTCCCTTCTTGTTGCCTTCTTCTTCATTTGAATACAATGAATCTAATTCTACACTCAAAGTCCTATCTTTAACTATTCCCTTCTTAACCTTTTTCTTACTTACCACCTTCACCCAATCATGATCATCCTCACTCACACCCTGACCTTTCTTCTTTTCTTTCTTCACATTATCTTTACCTTTCTTCTCCTTCTTCCTATCACCCTTCGTTCCAATCTTACTATGTCTAGGCCCTTTACTTTCAATATCATTATCACTTACCCTATCCTCTTCCACAATCAACCCGTTACCAGAAGCAGAAGCCACTCCTCCGACTGCACCTTCACCTACAACAGTTTTCATCATCCCCATTACTTGCCCTATCATATCTTCCATTCGTTTCTCCATTCGTTCCTCATTCTCTTTCATCCTCATCTCAAAACATTCTTCCACTTTCGCTACAGTTCCCTTTAACTCCCTAAGCTCCTTCTGCATCACCGCATTCTCCCAGTTCAACCTCTCATTCTCTACTAGCAACCTCTCCTCACGCTCCTTACTCAGCCGCAATTCCTCCCTCAAAACCCTTAATTGCTCCTCCATTTTTCATCAACCTTAATCCTAATTCCGTCCTTCGTCCAACAGTCCAGCTTCTATCCCACCTCGGCAGTCCCTGTTCGGGCGCCAAATTTATGTGGCGGGATGTATATAAAACACAACCCCCCCACACCCTTAATCACTCTTACTTCCAAAATATCCCACAACACAAACTTTCCCCTTACTTTACTTTAAACTAGACTCTTGGACAAAAGGAAAATGAAAACAAAACATAGCCTTAAAATTATATTCACCGCAACCAAAAGCAAAAAAATTCTGCATTCAAAATAAGCTTAACATATAAACCACCAACAACCAAAATAATTACACGTAAAACAAATCATTAAATTCATAAATATACCAAAAAAAACCGTATCACCATTCAAATAAAAAACCCCTAACAAACTTAATACTAAACCGCACACCAACTCAAAATATGTGTTTATATATATTACGACACCAACACTGTCGCCACACACAAGCCGAACTGTCCTTTCACGGCAAACTACCACTACAGTTTATGGTAACCGAAGAGTTCTTAATTTGCCATAACGGCCTCAACTCCTTGAGTCACAGGTGTCAGTATCATCATCATCATCGTCATCTTACACAATTTTTATAAACAGTAATCGGAAGTAAATTCGGTCCGGGTCGTCGTCAAATAAATCAATCCACTAGAGCATTCTAAACACAAATTCCTTAAGTAAGCCAGGTCATCAATAGTCAAATTCAAATAAATCTTCTCCCCAAAGGAGGAATCGCGGCCTGCCAAAAAAAGAAAAAAAACGCTTACGAAAACTCCTAACTAAACTAAACTATCGTACTATAATCAAAGATAAACAATAAACTTTCTATCACTCATGAACGCGCCTAACAAAAATAAATAAAACAGTACTTACTCAGAATATAAAAAAAAAACTTCACAGCCGGCTTTCGAAGAGCAAAAAAAACACAGCCGACTCCTTCTATCGTTCGCTATCCAATGCTTTCGCCCAAGACATTCATCACCACCTTATCCTAGCTAAAAAGGTAAACAAACAACCTCAATTATACCAACAATCTTTCCAACTTCAAACAATCATTCGCTAATTACCCTTTCCTCAGCGCGCACCGCGGACACACAAAACACGCACACACAAACGCACATACACACATACTCTCTCGCGCACGCGCGATCTAATAAAACGAAAGCAAATGAAATTCTCTCTCTCTCTCTCTGACGAAACTAAAGCAAATAAACACTCTTTCTTTCTTTCTTGCGGTTTGACAAACTTAAGTAAATAAACACTCGCTCACACACACACACACTCACTCTCTCTCTCTCTCTCTCTCTCTCTCTCTCTCTCTCTAATGACAAAGCTAAAGCAAATAAAATGTCTCGATTTAACAATACTAAAACAACTCTCTCTCTCTCTCTCTCTCTCTCTCTCTCTCTCTTTCTCTCTCTGTGACAAAACTAAAGCCAATACTGTAAACAATTTCTCTCTCTCTCTCTCTCTCTCTCTCTCTCCCTGACAAAACTTAATAAACTCTCTCTCTCTCTCTCTCTCTCTCTCTCTCTCTCTCTCTCTCTCTCTCTCTCTCTCTCCTGATTTGGCAAAAAAAAATTAAATTAAAATTAATCCTCCACATTAGTATAGATTAAAAAGATTAGTATGGAGTATGCAATTCTTGTAAAAGACATGAAGTCTCCCCAAAATCAGATCTGCTTAAAAGAAATTTAAATTTATGAAGCTAAACACATTTCTTTGCCTACGAATGCATGAGTTTGTACATTCCATCTGTTATACTGAAATTATCATCAATATTTTCTATAAAGATTGACTCTATATACATAGTTCTAATAATTTATTGGAATAAACCAAGTATGAATTTTATGTTTAACTTTAACAAACATTACATTGTTATCTTGAATATAACTTACATTTTTATTATGCTTTTTAATTCCCTTGTCTGGAGTTTTACCTGTTTGACCAATATAAAATTTTCCACATGAATGACGGGATGAAATATACAAATCCTTTGATATTTTCAGAACATTTTTATGAGATTTATTTTAATTCTGTTATTCCTCTTTCACGCTACTTTAGGATAAATTATCATGCTAAAATTTTTTAACCTACTGGGAATATCTTTTGAAATTTTTCCTGTATTATAATACGGTTCATTATGCATCTTAGACTTGGGTAGTGCCATAGCCTCTGTACCATGGTCTTCCACTGCCTTGGGGTAGAGTTTTCTTGCTTGAGGGTAGACTAGGGCAACTGCACTATCTGGTTTTTCTTCCTTCTATTTTTTATATACTCATGTATATATATATATATATATATATATATATATATATATATATATATATATATATATATATATATATATATATATATCTATACATATATATATATATATATATATATATATATATATATATATATATATATATATATATATATATATATATATATATATATATATATATATAAAAGTTATTTAATACTGAGGATACTCTTAACGCTGTTGACCCTCAAGGGGTGAAACCTTCAAAAAGATTGACCAAAACATGGTAACATCCTCGAGAGGGGTGTCACCCAAAATGCTAGAAATATCTAAAAAAAATTCTACTATATACATTGTTCCCATAATAATTAACATATCAAAATGAAAATTTCAGGAATTGTAATAGAATATATTTTCACTGTTCCTGCTAATTTCCATGTTGATATCAGTCATGTTGCCTTTTTGATATGGTGGAAAATGCAGCAACATTAGAGTGAACAGCATGATAGATACATCAAGGAGGGGCAAAGCTGATCCCATAAACAATATTCGTCCTCAGTTGTACCTATCCAGTTTATTTCTATCATTGTTACCTCATACTATGAACAAGCCATCAAAGAGATACTTTTACCTACAAAAGAAAGGGATACAATCAAAGATTTAAGAAAAAAAAGATGAAATGAAGAAAAATAAAAGGAAAAACACAGAGAAAGAGAGATAGAAACATGAAAAATAATAGAAATACAAAGCAACCAAATATCTCTCGATTCTTTAAGAAAAAAATGTCTGCAAACACTAACGTAAATACAAAAAATCTAAATTGACCAGGGTAATAAATAGGGATAATTAAACTGCTAGGATAGCCCCGATGGTGAATGATCAGGATTTATTTATACTTAGAATAAAAGAAATAAAAAAGAAATTCAAATCATTGAGGAAGATATTAAGGAGCGTTCATTATTTTGCATTGATAGAGCAACAAAAGGGTTATTAGAGGAAGAAGAAGGCTAAATGACTCGCCTTGAGCTAGATGCTTGAAGCCACATATCATCATCATCTCCTCCCACGCCTATTGACGCAAAGGGCCTCAATTAGATTTCGCTAGTCGTCTCTATCTTCAGCTTTTAATTCAATACTTCTCCAATCACAATCTCCTACTTCATGATTTATAATCCTCAGCCATGTAGGGCTGGGTCTTCCAACTCTTCTATTGCCTTGTGGAGCCCAATTGAAAGTTTAGTGAACTAATCTCTCTTAGGGAGAGCAAAGAGCATCCCCAAACCATCTCCATCTACCCCTCATCATGATCTCATCCACATATGGCGCTCGATTAATCTCTCTTTGTTTCATTTCTAATCCTGTCCTGTCATTCAACACCATATATTTTTCTGAGGGCTTTGTTCTCACATCTACAATATGAGTTTCATTAATACACCAAGATTCACGCCCATACAGTAACACCAATCTCACTAAACTGATATATAGCCTGATTATTATACAGTATGTAATTTTAGGCGACATGATTTCCAAATTTGATTGACTTAACCTAGTCATCGTCCGATTTGCTTTTTTCAATCTTTCATTAAACTCAAATTCTAAAGCTCCTATATTAGATATCATAGTTCCTAAATAATTAAATAATTCTAACTAATTAATTCTTTATCCTTCCAAAGTTATTTTATCTTCCATTACATATTCCATTCTCATCATCTGTCTTCTATTTATCTCGAGCCAAACCTCATGTGATTTTCATGCATTCTGGTAAGCAAGCTTTCCAAGTCCTGTGGTGTTCTGCTGATTAGGACGGCGTCAATAGCATACTCTAGGTCTGCTAATTTTCTGTTACTAATCCAGTCCAATCCTTCTCCACCATCCCCAACCGATCTCTGCATCACAAAATCAATGAGGAGGATAAACAACATAGGTGATAACACATTCCCTTAGAGCATTCCATTGTTCACTGGAAATTCATTTGATAAGACGCCACTAACATTAACTTTGCATTTGCTATGCTCATAAACAGACAATTATTTTCATATTTGAAAGGAACTCCATAATGACGCAGGACTCTCCACAAAATTTGTTAGAGCAAATAATCAAAAGCTTTTTCATAGCCCTCATATACCATCAAAAGTGGATTTTCATAGTCTACATATTGCTGTACCACATGTCTTAAATGAAAATTTGGTCAGTACAACTTCTACCTTTTCTAAATCCTGCTTGTTCATCTTTCAGCTTTTCATCAATCTTTCTCTCTAGTCTCTTTAGAATGAGCATTCTATATATCTTAATGACAACTGACATAAGTGTGATGACTCTGTAATGAATACAATCAGTCAGATCTTTTTTTGTCATTTTCACCAGCACTCCTAGCTCCCATACATAAGGCTTTGCCTCTTCACACTACATTCTACAAAATAATATTGTAGGTAATCTGGGAGTCACTTAATTTTCAGGCAATATCATCTCAGCAGTTATTCCTTCGTATCCAGGGGCTTTCCATCTTTTGAGTTTTTTTAAGAATAGCTTCGACTTCAAACACACCTAATTCATTCATAGGCACATCAAGGTCTTCATCAATTTCAGGTATATCAATCAAATTATTCCCTTCGTATTTCCTAACCATGACCTCACTAAAGTGTTCAATCCAACGTTACCTTTCTTCATCTTCTTTTGTTATAACAGATCCATCTTTCTTTTTGATGGGTATATGCTTCTTCTTTTTTCCCGTAGAGATTTCATTAATAATTCTATGAGCAATTCCTACAACAAAGCCACTCCCTGAATTCTTAGCTTTGTCAGCCACATCTGCTTTCCTGTCTAAATATTCTCTCTAATCATTCCTGATATTTCTTTTGACCTCACTATCAATACTGAAATACTTGGCATGCTCTGCCTTGTAATTTTCATTACTTCCTCGAAAACTTTCAGAAATCAATTTCTGTCTTTGTCTTAGTATCATTTGATATCCATGGTTTTCTCCTTGTAACTGCATGTCCCAAAACTTCGTCTCTTAAAGTCTCTCAAGACTGTAAATCGGTTCCTACATTCAGTTACAAAAATTTCTGTGCTCATCCTCTAGAAGCGTAGTTGTATCAAACTTAGGTATTCTATCTACATATCTGTTGGGTGTTTTCAGTTTTAATATTTGTGTGGCAATGGGGAGCTGGTGATCACTACCAATATCTGCACCTCTATAGCTTGTTACATTTCTCAGATTTGATATTTGATATTTGTAATTGCCACATTTTGAAGTCCAGGTGTATTTGTGGATCTCTTTGTGCTGGAAAAGAGTACCTCCAGTGACAAGATTGTTTGTTGAACAATAACTTATAAAATGTGCCCCATTTTCATTTGCCACTTCGCCAAGAACCTCAACATCCATCACATTTTCTATCGTTTGATTATTCCTACCAAATTTAGTATTGAAGTCATTAATCACAATTTTCATAGCTCCCCAGGTTCTCATCTATCCTTCTCTGCAGTTCTTCACAGTATTCATCTTTCCTTTCTTCAGGGGAATCATTTGTTAACGCATAGCAAACTATAATACTCACATTGCACTGCTTTGATTTAATGTTTGTAGGTAACAATCGGCTATCTACAGCTCTCCATTTGGTTAATGCCTTTTCTGCTCTTGGTGTCATCATCCTTATTCCTACCCCTTCTCTTCTAATTCCATCTGTTCCTCGTGGGTAGATATATGTATTGCCTTGGTCTTAGATTTCTTTACCAATCTCCTTACAACGTGTTTCACTTAGGGTCGAGATATGCAAATTATATTTCATAAATTCTTTCTGTACTAGCTGTAACTTCCCAGTTTGATTCATGGTTCCTACATAACAATTACCAATTTTCTGTTTTTCTTTAGTATTTACAAACCGGGAGTTTCTCAGCAACCCGCTACGCCTGGGACTGGGGACAATTCCTTCATTTTCGCTTTCCATAGACTGACTAAATCCATAGAGGATTCATTGGCCAAATTCATCAAAGAATAGTAAGTTTCTTAGTGATGCGCAGTGCCTATCTAAATAAGGCATGTGACCCCTGCCGGTACATACTAATTCCAGTAAGATCAACTGCCAGGCATCAGGAGTAGAGGAATATCCAGAGCACCAAACGGATACATACCTTTTTCAAATTACAGATGGAATTAATGGTCCTTTATTTATGGAACCCATGCCTCAAAGAGAATATACTTGTCCCTATTTTCTCATTAGTAACAGGTTTGATTATCATTTTTTATGAAAAGAAAACTTTTTCTTTTTTAATTTTCTTATAAATCAATATGATTTTCTATTGAAATAAATGATAGAAAATATTTCCAAAGAACTATCATTTATCTATATTTCTAGTTAAAATCATTAAGAATGTATATATACACATATATATATCTATATATATGTATATATATATATATATATATATATATATATATATATATATATATATAGATAGATAGATAGATAGATAGATAGATAGTATACAAAATCTATTACTTAATAACTTAAAATTAGGAATTTGATGTTTTTTAGTTAAGTGTCCAAAATTGCCCTACCATTTTTCAAGGCGAGGTAAAATTGGACGCTAGATATTCCAATTTGTTTTATTCATTTTTTATTTTAAACCTTCCTTTAGCATCATCCACTAATTTGTTTTTAGAAAAAATAATTTCATGTATTATTTCTGAGAAACCCTAAATTGAAGGTGAGGCATTTATTGGACACCCATATTCAACAATTTTTCTAGTGGTATTTACTACTTTTTTCAAATCCAGACATACTAATATTTATAAAGTAGAAGGTTGGGGAATCTCTAATAGCATTATAGTTTTCGAGAATTATAAACAGATTTAGAGATATTGTATCTGTCCAATATTTGCCTCACTTGTCCAAAATTGCCTTAACCTACTATATATATATATATATATATATATATATATATATATATATATATATATATATATATATATATATATAAAAATATATATATATATATATATATATATATATATATATATATATATATATATATATATATATATATATATATATATATATATATATGAGCTCAATAAGGGTAAAATATATATGATAAATGACCGTTTCTGGTGTCTAATCACTACCAACCAGGCTTGCCTGCGTTGCGTGTTCGTATGTGCGCAAGCGTCTTCCAGGTTTTTTATGGTTCATCCCATACGTCTTTTTCACTGGCTATTACATTCCAATGTCGGCACCATCCTCCTCCTCCCCCTCTCCCTCCCCCTTCCACAGGGAGCCATTTAAATCACTCTGAACTCTGACCTTTGACATATGCATAGTGTTATTGGTAAGCAAATAGGAATTTCATATCCCTTATTGAGTATCCACATAACTGCCCGTTATTACATCAACAACATTCATAATGATAACAGGAATCCCTTATTCGCTACAGCGCTCCTGAAATGTCTACAAATTCCCCTCCATCTTCAAGAAATGCAAATCAGGTTCTTTCCATCCAATCAGGATTATGCAAATGAACCTTTTCCCGTAAAGAGAGGTAGTCTCTTCTATTTTCTCCGATTTATATTTCCGAGGAAAAAATGATGATATTTATATGCAGTATAATATTTATTTAATTTAGCTTTTTAATTTGTAATTAAATGGTATCAGTATTAGTTTCTATTCTATTCGGAAATTAGAACGTTTAGAGATATACAATCATTTCCCCTATATAATAAAGAGCAAGGGACATACCCTTGGGAGATGGTGTCAATTGCCCGAGAGGTACACTCGGAAACCACATTCTCCCACAAAGTGCCGAAACTGCTGGGTTCTTGTTAGAAAAGGAGGAGGGGGATGGGGAGGATTGAATCTGTGTGCGCCCATCTATCTAAATATTCAAGATGTTTTTGACCGCTCGGGAAGACTACACTTGTGACTAGTATTATATATATATATATATATATATATATATATATATATATATATATATATATATGTATATATATATATATATATATATATATATATATATATATATATATATATATATATATATATATATATATATATATATATATACATATAGTACACTACAGATGTAGTCTTCCTTAGCACGAAGATAACTTAATATGTGATAGTCCACATAAGTAATATTAAAAGATTATGTGTATATGTAGAAATACTTTACAGTTTCGTCTGCCACTGGACCTGTTCTTACAGCGTTTATTTTGAATAATAAACTCTCTATGAAGAGGTCCAGTGGCGGACGAAAGCGTAGAGCATTTCTATATATACACATGAAAATCATATCATAACCCTCGAGCTAGAAAGACAAGCTTTTTGTAGATGCAACTCTCAGGGTGTCACTCCCTTTTAGGGGGTCACCCTATGCAGACCCCCACCCCCCCATACTGGACTCCAAATGTCTTATTTTGTATGCTTATGAAAACATATATGTAGATCTACACATAAAAGTATATTTGCGTGCTAGAATACAAAGTTTAATTTATATATTCATATAGTAAGGCAAAATTGGACAGTTTTTAAAGCCATGGTGAGGCAAAATTGGACAGGCAACTTTCTAACTTTTTTCTTGGCGAGTCAAAATTGGAGAGTCATGGATTACGGACACAAAAATTTATGTAAGTCCATAATTTTTTTCTAGTATATTTATATTGATAGTGACCACAAATTGTCATAATTTGGAAATTTAGCGTTGCGGCTTAACGGAGATACAGACGTGTCCATAATTGCTTCGTTGTCCAAAATTGCCTCGCCTCTAAGGTATTTTTTTATTGATAAGATATGGGAATTTCTACATCTCTGATGATTATGAGACAAACTATTTTTATAGATGAGACCTCCCTCTTTTGAAAGCATGTTTGATTTTTGGTCATAAATTATTAATACAGATTTTGTTCAAAGGTTTCTAAAAAGGTGTCCAAAATTGCCTTGCCTTACTATATATATATATATATATATATATATATATATATATATATATATATATATATATATATATATATATATATATATATATATATATATATATGGATAAACATCAACACAATATCGTGTTCAAATAGAAATAAATTTCTACCTCATACTTGGGATCGAACGCTGGCCCCTTCTAATGAAAGGCCAGGTCGAAACCAACCATTCCACGAGAAGCCATAAAAGAAGTCGGAACCTAACTGCTACCCAGCAGTTCAAGGATTTACCTGACGAGACATCAGTCTCTTACCAGCGAGTTTTCCCCGACTTCCCGGCCCACCACGTGACACAATTGGTGGTAATACATTCAAATTACCCCTAATGAGTCAATATGGATAAACATCAACACAACATAGTGTTCAAATAGAAATAAATAAATAAATATATATATATATATATATATATATATATATATATATATATATATAAATATATATATATATATATATATATATATATATATATATATATATATATATATATATATCCTCGGAGTTGGGATACCTTAATGGTCGTGATGTAGGTGATCAGAATAAACATCAGATGCCAAGTAATAACTGCGATTTTTTTTCCATTATTATTATTATTATTATTATTATTATTATTATTATTATTATTATTTTTCTTGTTCTTGTTGCTATTGTTTATCATTATTATTGCTGTTGTGGTGGTTTCTGTTGATATTATTTATTTATTCATTGTCATTATCAAACGAATGTTCCTAAATGACACAGTTCTGAAGTCCTTTTAGCACCACAGAGAGAGAGAGAGAGAGAGAGAGAGAGAGAGAGAGAGAGAGAGAGAGAGAGAGAGAGAGAGAGAAATTTCTACATTGTTAATATGAGACTGAAGATTAATATGTTGTTTCCGTAGTTTCCTGATTGGTAGATAGATTATTGGAGTAATTGCTACATAGATACATCGTCCCTTTGGCCCCTAATTTTACCCACTTTTCAGATATTAATAAGACATACTTTTTCAAGTAATCTCTAAAGAAGTTTCATCTGAAATATAATAAAATGTGCCGTAACCTATGGAAAACTAACCTGCCTGGCAATATTTTGGACGGGAGTTCGAGACCTGCTCAAGCTGAAAACTTTTTTTCAGTATCTACAAACTCATCATCCTTGTAAGCTAAGGATGGTGGCTTTGGGGAAATCTATAGGTCTAGCTGCTAAGTCATCAGCAACCATTGCCTGGCCCTCCGTGGTCCTAGATTACATATAGGTTTATCTGCTGATTCATCAGCAGCCATTGCCTGGCTTTCCATGGGCGCTGATCATATGTATTTATGGTTATTCTGTAGAGCATTGCCAGCGTCCCTTACCTCTGGCATTCATGAGCGACCTTTAAACTGACAGTTATTTACTTTTGGGGATTTCATTGGCATCCTGCAGGACTTCCTGCAATTGAGTCGTTTGTCCAATTAAAAAGTTTTATCTCGCTCTCTTTTCTGGTCGTTATTATCAAATATTGTACGGCGGTTTCGCTGTTATTCTATATTACCAACTGTTTTATTCAAAAGCTATTGAATTAAAAGGGAATCGTTCACTTTTGGAATATTGTTTTGATTGACATTGAAAAAAGGGAAAACATGACAGAGGTCAGTTCACAATCATATATGAGAATGTGTCGTTAAAAAAAGGCAGTTTGTAACTTTTCTAATTAAAAAAAAATTGGTTTTAGTTGACGTTTTGTGTGACGAAGATTGTATTTCCTTTCATGAAAGTACTATAAAAACTCTTTCTTATTAATTATTTTCTTCTTTGTTGAAATATATTAATAAACAGATGTTATATCGTACCTTACTTTAGTTGTACTTCAACGTACAGGTTTTTCGAATATTATAAAAAAAAATATAAAAAAAAATAAGTTCAATTATGCTTGTAATTGCTTTTAACTTCAAGTATGGGTAAGAAATATCCTTGCATTGCTTTTAACTTTAAGTGAGAGTGTGGAACATGCTTGTCATTGCTTTTACCTTCAAGTTTGGTTGGGAAATATTCTTGTAATTGCTTTTACCTTCAAGAGTTGGTCCAAAGTATGCTTTTAGTTGCTTTTAACTTTAAATTTGGGTGGGGAACATGCTTGTAGTTACTTTTAACTTGAAGGTTGTATGCAAAGTATGCTTGCAGTTGCTTTTAACTTCAAGGTTGGGTGCAAATTATGCTTGCAGTTGATTTTAACTTCAAGGTTGGGTGCAAATTATACTTGCAGTTGCTTTTAACTTCAAGGTTGGGTGCAAAGTACGCATACACTTGCTTTTAACTTCAAGGTTGGGCGCACATTAAGCTTGCAGTTGCTTTTAACCTCAATGTTGGGTGCAAATTATGCTTGCAGTTGCTTTTAACTTCAAGGTTGGGTGCAAATTATACTTGCAGTTGCTTTTAACTTCAATGTTGGGTGGGTGCAAATAATGCTTGCAGTTGATTTTAACTTGAAGGTTGTGTGCAAAGTATGCTTGCAGTTGCTTTTAACTTCAAGGTTGGGTGCAAATTATACTTGCGGTTGCTTTTAACTTCAAGGTTGGGTGCAAAGCATGATGGCAGTTGCTTTTAACTTCAAGGTTGGGTGCAAATTATGCTTGCAGTTGCTTTTAACTCCAAGGTTGGCTGCAAATTATTACTGCCTTTGCTTTTAACTTCAAGGTTGGGTGCAAATTATGCTTGCAGTTGATTTTAACTTCAAGATTGGGTGCAAATTATGCTTTCATTTGCTTTTAACTTCAAGTTTGGTGCTAAGTATGCTTTTAGTTGTTTTTAACTTCAAGGTTGGGTGCAAATTATGCTTGCATATGCTTTTAACTTTAAGTCTGAGTGGGGAACATGTTTGTAGTTGCTTTCAACTTCAAGGTTGGTGCAAATTATGCTTGCAAATGCTTTTAACTTCAAGGTTGAGTGGGGAACATGTTTGTACTTGCTTTTAACTTCAAGATTGGGTGCAGATTATTCTTGCAGTTGCTTTTAACTTCAAGGTTGGGTGCAAATTATGCTTGCAATTGCTTTTAACTTCAAGGTTGGGTACAAATTATGCTTGCAGTTGCTTTTAACTTCAAGGTTGGGTGCAAATCATGCTTTCAGTTGCTTTTAATTTCAAGGTTAGGTGCAAAGTATGCTTGCAGTTGCTTTTAACTTCAAGGTTGGGTGCAAAGTATGCTTGCAGTTGCTTTTAACTTCAAGGTTGGGTGCGAAGTATGCTTGCAGTTGCTTTTAACTTCAAAGTTGCGTGCAAATTATTACTGCATTTGCTTTCAACTTCAAGGTTAGGTGCAAATTATGCTTTCAATTGCTCTTAACTTCAACTATGGGTGAAAAAAGATGCTTATCGATGTTTTTAACTTCCAGTGTGGGTTCAAAATAAGAGTGTAATTGCGTTTAACTTCAATTTTGGTTGTGAATTGCAGAGGCAATGGACCGTGACATTGCCATAGCAAGCAGGACAATGCCCTATAAACTGACCATATCTACATATGATCAACGCCCAAGTGCGCCCTCTCCATCTAAGCTAGGACCAAGGAGAGCCAGGTAATGGCTGCTGATGACTCAGCATATAAACCTATAGGCTCCCCTAAGACTGGTGAGGTTGCAGACACTGAAGGAACTAACGAGTTTGAGCATGACTCGTACCCCACACTGGCAATCACCAGGAAGGGACGTTACCGATAACTATGAAAAACATCTGGGGACTTCTTGAATGGCCAGAAAAGAGTAGTTTATTAACAAGCCAGAAAAAATAGGCTATTGGCAAGCCAAAAACTAGTCTATTAATAAATGCATCTATTTGAAAAATAGATTAAGTGAGTTTCTCATAGAATTGAGAGCCTTAAATGACTAATAAAAAAGGAGAAATAGATAAATTTATAAAATTAATAAAGTCAGTTTGATAAAAAAACATAAAAAGAGTTGAATGAAAAAAAGGGAGTTTTGTGTTGAGAAAAGCTCAGCGGAAGAAAGTTAATGTCAGAGAAAGTCATAAAGAAACTTATGAGAAATATTTAGTGTAAGGGAAAAAAAAACTATTTGAAATATGGTCATAAGACAAAAGATATGACTATTTGTCGAAATACAAGATGATGAACGAAAAAGTAATACTGGAAAAAATAACCAAGTAAATTTGAGAAAAAAAAGTTATAATAATATTGTGAACTGAAGAAAAGTTATGAATATATAAATCTAGGATGGATAAAAATGTCTAAAATCTATTTTTTTTTTTTCCATTTCGGAAAAAAGTATTACAGTGTTGTGAACAGAATGAAAATTGTAAATATATAAATCTATGATGGATACAAAAAGTCTAAAATCTATAATTTTTGGAATAATCTTGTAAATTTTCGAAAAAAAAAAAAGAATATGATAGTGCTGGGAACGAAACTAGTATTAAAATAAAAACAGATTTAAGATGGAGGAGATAAGTTCTAAAATCTAGATTTTTTAGGCTGGAATCAGGGTTGCATCCGTCGTGATATAATTCTACTATTTTTCAAAATGATATTGTTAACGCAATCAATCTTATCCTACGACTGCGATAACTAAGTTTTTGCATGATTGGGAAAGTTATGCCACATCCAAACAAGGCAAGAATGCCACGGTTTATGAGAATTCAGCTCTTCAGGGGAAAGTTTCCGACCAAAATCACCGCCTGATTAAGACCCTTTGTGGCCCTTGGGCTAAGGGTGCGAAAAGGGCGTCCTATGGGTTAGAGTTCTCTTGCCTGACGGTACACTTAGGCACGCTATTCAATCTGTTTCCTTATTTCCATTCCTCAATGGGATATTTTCCCTGTTGGATTTTATGATCCCAAATGTTCCAACAGGAGAAAAATAGCCAAGTAAGAAAAGTAATAAAGTGCAATAGAATTAATGAATAATCAATATAATATATGCTTTTCAGTGGAGGCTCTGAAACCAGGGATGAATAATGAATAATTTCAGTTTTTTTAATTATAAAGTCTAAGTAAAAGAAACAAATATTTTACCGGTATACTAACAAAAGATCAAAGGATAAATTAGAGATTTCAAACATTTAACTTTTATATATTTTTATTTCATTTTATTTTTGCTTGAATGTCGACAATTAATTTGAACTATCCTTTCGAACTGGAATTCAGACTAGATAGATAGATATAGATATGGATAGATAGATAGATTGATAGAAAGATAGATAGACACACAAACGGATAGATAGATAACTAGATACACAAACGGATATATAGATAGATAGATACTCTAACGGAATCGTACCTTGATTATGAATATTAAATAAATTTTGTGAAAGTAGTGAAAAAGAAAACTTGAGATTTTGCCAGTAATACGAGAAAGCGTTTCCCTCCCTCTCTCTCTCTCTCTCTATCTCTCTCTCTCTCTCTCTCTCTCTCTCTCTCTCTCTCTCTCTTTCTCTCTATGTCAAAACAACGAGAAAGCGTTCCTCTCTCTCTCTCTCTCTCTCTCTCTCTCTCTCTCTCTCTCTCTCTCTCTATCGTTTAAGGCAAGTAATCCATTATGGAATTTCGGGAATTCTTTTTCGTGATTCTCCAAAATATGAATTAATTGTATTTATGGAATTCATTCTTAAAACTTATTGTATTTTTCATTCATTCTAACTTAAAGTTATTATTATCATTATTATTATTATTATTATTATTATTATTAATATAGTTGCTATTATTATTATTATTATTATTATTATTATTATTATTATTATTATTATTATTATTATTATTATTGTTGTTGTTCCTATTACATATTGTTATTATTATTATTATTATTATTATTATTATTATTATTATTATTATTATTATTATTATTATTATTATTTATCTATACATTTTCCTGCACTTGTAAATGAACAGAAAAGTAATTTACTAAACTATTCATAATTTTGTTCAAATGATTCAAATTCCCCTGAACAAGTCCATCAAAAGTATCATAGTGATATCAGCGTTATAGAGCTTGTAAATTTTCATCACAATTCATATTATAAACATGATCGATAAGGATGAAGAAAACATATAAGACAAAGTCATCTTAAGATGATTTCTCTCTCTCTCTCTCTCTCTCTCTCTCTCTCTCTCTCTCTCACAGGGATTGTGTGATATTCATATTTCTATTTGAGATCATATGAAGGACTCTCTCTCTCTCTCTCTCTCTCTCTCTCTCTCTCTCTCTCTCACACACAAATAGATTGGGTGATTTTAATCATTGTCTCATTGAGATCATATGAAGGTGTCTCTCTCTCTCTCTCTCTCTCTCTCTCTCTCTCTCTGCACAAACAGATTTCGTGATTTTAATCTTTTTCTCATTGAGATCGTATGAAAGATTCTTTCTCTCTCTCTCTTTCTCTCTCTCTCTCTCTCTCTCTCTCTCTCTCTCTCTCTCAAATATGTAAATAATTGAAAAACTATTGTATCATGAAAAATTTTTTCCTATTACTGAGCCTTGTAATATGGAATTTACTTCAAAGCTCTCTCTCTCTCTCTCTCTCTCTCTCTCTCTCTCTCTCTCTCTCTCTCAGTTTTAATTTTCTCCTGCTTTGCAAAAATTCTTTATCCGGATCCAGGCCCATCTTAGAATCAAACAATTTTGTGAACAATCAAAAGGCAGATTTAAAATATAACTGAAAATCATCTTCTTTTCTCTATTACAAAATCCGCTCAACCATTTTCATTTCCCCAAAACGGAAAGAAAATAAAATATATAGATAGAAAAAAAGTAATCGAAAAATGTGATCTAAATCCTCATTTATTACTTTCTCTTTACTATCCACCTTTTCTTCTCTTCTCTCTTCGTCTCATATTTAATCCGGATCTTACAAACAATAAGATAATAGTGGAAAAGTCTTTTCTATTCTATTCTTTTGCTCCTGGAAAAGTAAAGGAAAAAATTAGATTTGTGTTTTATATGAGTTTAAAATGAAAAAAAAAAAAAAAAACAATATTATTTCCGTCATATGCAGGAAGTGTAATTGATTTTATCCATTTTGCATGTCTGAGAGAGAGAGAGAGAGAGAGAGAGAGAGAGAGAGAGAGAGAGAGCTTTGAAGTAAATTCCACTTTACAATTTCCCGTTATAGATGAAAATTTCCTGAAAATAATCGTTTTACAATTATTGACATGAGAGAGAGAGAGAGAGAGAGAGAGAGAGAGAGAGATTTGAAGTAAATTCCACGTTACAATTTCCCGTTATAGATGAAAATTAACTTAAAAAATCTTTTTACAATTATTGACATGAGAGAGAGAGAGAGAGAGAGAGAGAGAGAGAGAGAGAGAGAGAGAGAGACATCGAAAAGCCACCAAAGTGAGTATTTTGAATGATCCGAGAGCAGTATGAAATCTACCATCTCCAGTGATAGAGATGGTAAAGTATAGAAGAATATTCTTTATTATGTAATAACATTATATATATGATTAAAAGTAATTATACATTAATGAACACGTCACCAAAGATTAAGAGACCTTCATACACTATTTGGAAAATCAAATCACATCTGTGAATTTGCGTTTTTTGAAAATTTGTAAATGTCTTAATCTTGGAGTTTGACTCTTGTTAAAATTCACTATGATCCATAGCCTCTGTACCAAGGTCTTCCACTGTCTTGGATTAGAGTTCTCTTGCTGTAGGGTGCACTTGAGGACATTACTATATCAGTGTCCTTATTTTTTTTTTCTCACTACGCTTTTTTCCCTGTTGGAGCTTATAGCACCTGGCTTTTCCTATACTAGGATTGTAGATCAGCCAATAATAATAATAATAATAATAATAATAATAATAATAATAATAATAATAATAATAATAATAATAGAACTAATCTGAGAAATAAAACGTCCTCTTCTTCAGCAGTATTAAAGAAAAAACAGAATAGAAACAAAAGTGAAATATCATTACTTAATATTAAAGAGCAAAACTATATTATTGAATTGAAGAAAATGGAAGAATATATGAATGTAATTTTTTAGACTAGGTTCTCACCAATGATAAATGATATCTTTAAATAATCATTTATTGTTTTTTATGATAAGTAAATATATTTCCATAAAATACCATTCAATGTAACAAACCTTTGTTGCGTTAAAATCTACCCACGTTTGTGATTTAGCTTTGAAAATGGAAATGCAAATGTCGCTGGATTTATGACATTTTAATGATTCAAAATAATATTAATCATTCATAGGAAAAGTTTTTTTTTTCCGATAGAATATATACCATAGAGTATGTAATGATACCATCAAATCTATATGTTGTGTTTGATAATATATATATATATATATATATATGTATGTATATATATATATATATATATGTATGTACATATATATATATATATATATATGTGTGTGTGTGTGTGTATGTACATAATATAATTATATTATATATATATATATATATATGTATATATATATATATATATATATATATAAGTATGTATGTATTATCATATATATAATGTATGGTATATATTGAGATGAAAAAATCATTTTCTCATAAATGATTAATAAATGTTATATTGAATCCATAAAATGCCAGACTTCCTGGTTCTAGCTTGGAGGGAGAGGCGCTTTAGGCGCTGATCATATGTATATATTATCATTAAACATTACCGAAGAAGTAATAAGATATTATGGAGAAAATTTTTCATTATGTCTTTAAATAATCCTTCATGTGGCCTGAAGGACAACGCAGGCTTACCGGTGATGTAAGAGTCATTATACATATTTTATTTTCTTTGATTAATTATCAGAGGAGAGAGAGAGAGAGAGAGAGAGAGAGAGAGAGAGAGAGAGAGAGAGAGAGAGAGAGAGAGAGAGAGAGAGAGAGAGAGAGAGAGAGAGAGAGAGAGAGAGAGAGAGAGTTATATTATTGCTCTAAACGCTTTCATTAAATCCATATTAATCGGATTACTTCTTCCTATACTGTACCCTTTGTCTTTCAGTTTTACTTATAAGTAGAGGATCCTACTCAAGTATAAAACCGCTCATTGACTATTATGAGATTCAGGGCCTCTGTAACACGGTTTTTTCGCAATAAATTTTTATCTATGAATTTCATAAATATAACGCTTATTCAGAATGCACATTACATCTACACATAAATTTTGACTATATTCTGCATTACGTAGGTTGAATAAATTTGGTATTTATAATGTAAAAGTGACGTTTTTTGAAGACAGGCCAACTTACTCAGAGAAAAGGCTTCGAACGCACTCGTTACGTAACCTATGACGGCATTTCTTCCCTCTTTCTCGATCGATGATTGGCTATACGTAACGAAGGCTATACCTCTGCCAACAATGACACAAAAGTTTAATTAAAAGTAAAGCAGTACACCTTTATAAACTCTGAAACCTCTCCACTGATAATTGTTATAATGAACAAACCAACAAAATATGTTAATAAATATAAAAACACTTTGATTATTAGTCTAACTCCCAAAATAAGTTTCCTAAGAAATTACAGTCTACTTTATAGGTCACAATCAGATTGACAAGGTGTAGGGAATAGTTGGTAATTTTCAAAAACGTAGTAGACAAGCTTGATTTGATAACTGCTATATCCATTGTCAAGCAATTTTTATTTATTGTCTACCTACTTACCTATTTACTGAAAAAAAAAGCCGGTACCGTATTTTGGCTTTAAACCTTCACCAATACTTATCGTCAGAATTATGACTTCATGAGGCTCCACCCACTTTGGCCTCGTTATAATTCAGGATAACACTGAAGGCTATCATGGGCATTGTTGGATTATAAAATTTAAAATCTGGCTATAAAAACTCAATTCTCGAGTAGTTGTAAGAAGTGCTAAATGATCCTCAAGGATCCCAGCAGTTGGCCTAAACGTTTAATTCATGTATACTACTGTTGTGGCACTACTTCTACAGTAGTATTACTACGCTAGCACAGATACCGTAACCCCACCCACATTTATGTATCGTTCCGCCATTCATAAAGTCTTTGTAATATTTTTTCACTGTGTAATAAGCCATGGCCTCCTCAGAAATTAAGTTTATCATTAAATGATAGGTTATTTCATTAAGTTGACAAATTATGGCAACTGGGTATGTTATTGCCGATGTTGAAACTAAAGATAAAGTATGGTATCATTCCTTCATTGCATTATCATCTTTACTACTATTTGTTTGGCTACAAGTAGTAATTATTTTAAAGGATAAATTAATTATGTTCACTTTTCTTCTATAAATTCCCATTAGATGTACAAATAAAACTCCTAAAACTATTCATGATTTATTTACAAAATGCAGTCATGCCTAAATCATAGACAACACGGTCGTACGGCCTAAAAAGAAGAAAGAAAAATTATATCGGATGATCCGTTGGTCTGATGGAGATTTAGCACAAAAATCTTATTTTAACAAAAATAGTTATATAAAGACTGTTTACATACAATCTCTCTCTTTCTCTCTCTCTCTTGGTGGCATAGTGAATAGTTAATGGAAATGTTCAAAAGCCTGAATGACATTACAAGTATTATAATCATGTTACGCTAAATACAATACAGACCATAAACATTGGATTTAAACTAGAAACTGAATAATTACCTATTCAGGCTATAGTAAATATGGCCACGGGCTTTCTCTTCACTGTATAAAGTTGCAAGTCGTAAGACAAATGCAGTTTAGCAACCAAGGGGGCAATTCCAAATCCTGTTAGCCATTCTTGACTGTTATGGTTTTCAGAGCCGATGGAACAAGGTGAATGGGTGTCTGGTGGATGGGCGGGGCAAAATTTTGTCAAAAGGTGTTTACATTGGTTACGTAATGAATGTTTTTGACTCTTGGCTCGTTATCACTGGCCATGGCGTCAGCTAGATAATTTTTACTCTATAAAAATTAGAACTATCGGGTTTAGATTATTGATAATGCTGACAAAATTTGTGTGTGGTTGTAAAATATACATATGTCAACTTTCAGCTACATCCGATGCTTTTATAAGGAGCAAAGTCCAAAAAACCGTGTTACAGAGGCCCTGAATCTCATAGTAAGTAACATTAACCTATCGTTGGTGTGTATGATAGTAAACTATTGATGATGATGATGATTATTATTATTATTATTATTATTATTATCATTATTATTATTACCTAAGCTACAATAATAGATGGAATGGCAGGACGCTATAAGCCCATTGCCTCCTAAAGAGAAAAATAGCCCAGTGAGAAAAGGAAATAAGGAAACAAACAGAATAGCGTGCATGATTGTACCCTCAAGAAGGAGATCTCTAACCCAAGACTTTAAATAAACCTAATTCAGGAAAAAACGATTTGAATTTTAAACTACATAAAAACAAAAGAAAGGAAAAGGGAGTTTACAGTTAAAGTTACCAAAAGTCTTGAAGCCTTCCTTCGGAAAGTACGAGTATTAGCGGAAAGCCGCGCTTCAAAAAGACTTAACATTAGTCCTTTCGAAGGAAAGTCTTGCATAAAGTTTTTAGAGAGAGAGAGAGAGAGAGAGAGAGAGAGAGAGAGAGAGAGAGAGAGAGAGAGAGGGGGGGGGGAGAATATAATAGAAAATACATTTTTATAGAGTCTATTGTCCTTCAAGAACAGATGGATGAGCAGTAGGTAGCCTATATATAGAGACCGATCTTTTGATAGATAGACAGACGCATTGATTGATAGATAGACAGATATCCAGAAAGGTAGATTTCTAGGTAGATAGATAGACAGATAGACAGATGTTTAGGTCGATAGATAGAAAGATATCTCAGTAGATAGATAGACAGATATCTTAATGGATAGATGGAAAGATAATTAGGTAGATAGATGATGGAAAGATAATTAGGTAGATAGATGATGGATATCTCAATAGATAGATAGACATATATATAGGAAGATAGATAATTAGGTAGATAAACAGATGTTTAGGTAGATTGAAAGATATTTAGGTAGATAGATCGACATATATCTAGGTAGATAACCATATTTTGGTAGATAGCCAGATATCATGGCAGATAGATAGATAAACAGATATTTGGGTAGACAGGTAGATATCTAGGTAAATACATAGATATCTATGTAGATAGATAAATTCATATTTACGTAGACAGATAAACAGATATATAGGTAAATATATGGACAGATATCTAAGTAGAGAAATAGACAAATATCTAGGTAGGTAGATAGTGTATACATATATCTAGGTAGATATATATATATATATATATATATATATATATATATATATATATATAGTAGTAAACAGATATTTAGGTTGATAGATAGACATATAACTGGGCAGATAGATAACCTTAACTAGGCAGATAGATAGACAAATATCTTGGTAGATCGATATATAAAGAGATATTTTGGTAGACATAGATATCTAGGTAAATCGATAGTTACCAACGTAGACAAATAAACAGATATTTAAGTATATAGATAAACAGATATCTTGGTAAATAGACAGAAAGATCAACAGATAGATATGCTATCTCTATCTTACTAATAATAAATTCCAAGGCCTGTTACTTGAGTTACTGCCTTAAAGAAGAGAGAAAGAAAAGAAGAATTTAATCATCTGTTCAGAAAACCCTTTCGAATGTCATCATCCGGTTCAGATAAATCTTCCAGAGTCGATTCTAGACCAACAGAATTGTTGCAATAGACAGGAAATGCTTTTAGCTGACTTGTTTCCTGTCAGTATCACGAGGATTCTCTCTCTCTCTCTCTCTCTCTCTCTCTCTCTCTCTCTCTCTCTCTCTCTCTCTCTCTCTCTCTCTGCACTTAAGTTGGAATATTTTCATTCAATATTTGCTGTCCCAGAATACAGTAGGGCTATCGTACATATGATCAGCGCCCAAGCACCCTCTCCAACAAGCTAGAACCAGGGAGTGTAAGACAATGGCTGCTGATGACTCAGCACGTAGACCAATGAGCTCCCCCAAACCCCCGTCCCTAGATCACAAGGACGGTGAGGTTGCAATTAAAACTATCGAGCTCGAGCTGGGCTTGAACTCCCTTCCAGCAGATAGCGGGGCAGGAAAGTTTCCAATAGACTACCTCCTGACTCAGCAAAGCCAGCGAACTTAACTTTTGGGTCATGATACCTGTTTATTAAGTCCATGGACTGATAAGGAATGAAAGGTCAATTCTCTAGGCAAGGCAAAGGCTTCCTATGTTAGGTTAAGTTGGTTCAGATTAAAATGGCGGAATTTCAGGAGATATATTTCGAATTGATTCTGATTGAGACATTTTTCATCTTATGATTGGTTTTCCTGTTTTGGATGTTACTTTAAATATTCATGGCTACTTCGAAAATCAGTTCTTTATCTTTATATGGCTGCTTGAAAAAATGCCTTGTTGTGTTTTATTTGTGGATCTGTTATTACAATCTTTACGTTGCTTTTGCAAATGTTAGAAAGAAAAAGAATAAAATCAAATTCCGAAATACTACTCCATGCCACTACACCTTTTATTATGTACTGTATATTTTCCAATTTCCGAATTATATTTTGGAATTTTTCAGAGACTAAAAAATCCAAGTTCTTCGTCCATATTCCTTTCTATTTTTTGAAGCATAAAAGAACCTATGGTGAACTGTGGCTGGACATTGCCAAGCTTCAACAAAAAATCATTTCGAGTCGCTTTTTACCAAACACCCACTGCCAATTTTAGAAAATAGTTTTTATTTAGAATTTTGCATTTTTGTATTTGCAAAAATTACAGTTATTATTATTATTATTATTATTATTATTATTATTATTATTATTATTATTATTATTATTATTATTATTATTATTATTATTATTATTATTAGCTAAGCTACAACCCTAGTTGGAAAAACAGACTGCAAGAGAAGTATTGTACAATTAAAATAAGATTCTTTAGGAACACTAACGACATTCAAATAAATCCTTCATGTATAAAATATAAAGCAGAAACAAACAATCGGAAGAGTAATAAGATAGTATATTGTGGCCGACAGTACCCTGAAGCCAGAAAACTCTACCCCAAGACAGTGGAAGTCCATGGAACGGAGGCTATGTCACTACCCAAGACTAGAAAACAATGGTTTAATTTTTGTGTGTCCTTCTCCTAGAAGAGTTACTTACAATAGCCAAAGAGTCTCTTCTACCCTTACCAAGAGGAAATTAGCAGTTGTTAACTCCTTGAGCAAAGAATAGTTTAGTAATCTCAGTGTTGTCAGGTGTATGAGGAGAGAGGAGCATGTGGAAAGAATAGGCCAGACTATTCAGTGTATGTGTAGGCAAAGTAAAAGTGAGCCGTAACCACAGAGAGGGATTCAGTGTAGTACTTTTTGACCAGTCAAAGGACCCAAAAACTCTAGCTTTACAAAAACTGTCAAAATGAATCTTAGATCTATTCAAGTTGGTCTTCCAACTCAAGTTTAAGAAATCGAAGGTTGGAGATCACCACAAGTGTAAACAAAGTTTGTAAGTCATTCAAATCAATTTGATAAATGAAATAGAAATAATAAAGATTTTATATTAAAAAGCCCATCGTGAAATAATTTCGAAACTTACTAAATGGAGAAGATGGAGTAGCAACACTCTAAGTGTGTGTGGATGGAGAAAGTATTGGAGAATGGTGTCTATGACACAGAAATATTAATGACGAAAGGGGACGAAAGTGATCAGAGAAAGTCTTTGGAATTTTTCATTCGCAAAATGAAGTCGGTAAACGAGGAAAGAATTGCGTTATTGTTGGAAAATGGAAAACAAAAGAAGTTAATGATTGTTGATGGTCAAATGTTTTTCTCTGTCTAACTGAACACAAAAGATCTCTTGTCACTTTTTCACGAATACAATACACTCTTTTATTTTAAAGCAGATCTTGCAGATTTTCAGTTCTTCTGGTTTTCATCTTTATCACTTATATTCTTGTAAATTATTTTCGGTAATCGTTATGAATATATATATATATATATATATATATATATATATATATGAAAAATCTATGGAGAGTTTGAAACTTTAAGCGAGCAGGCAGAATAGTACAGAGTAAGTCATGTTACAAATATCATCGCTTTAGTTCTTCCTCAATATTTATTGATGGAAAACCTTTGGGAGATATTACTTGGACTGGAAGGTTCATACATGGTGGAATATATCACCTAAAGAAAGCTAAATCTAGAAGATTACCTCCAACCCAGTGATGGCAATTGTATACCTGATTGAATGTTAAATATAACACATTTCTGGTACTTTAATATCAACAACAACAAGAACATATGCAGCCGTTTATAGTCCGCTGCAGTACAAAGGGTCGTTGTGGCCCTTTGGTAACGTCTCTGCCTTGCGAGAGGCCTTTAAACCTGTAAACATGCCCTTAATGATTTCTTGGTTTTGACCAGTTTTTATCCTCACGCTGGCCATCTGCGGATTGGTAATGGTGAGAGATTTTCGTCTGATCGCTGACAGCAAACTAACCTAGTATAGGTGGCCCTGATCATGGTGATACATAAATCTTTACAACACTTATTTATTCTTCTTATTAAGAACTGTCTGCAAACACAATTGGACAAACGATGTTAGATATATTTTATCCCTGGCAAGGTAATTTGTCTAATTTATATCTAAAGAAATGTCTCCTTTTTTATCTCTTAATGCATTACCTGTCTTCGGAGGGAGACAGATGTATTCCAAAATAGATTAATAGTGTTGATGTATTTTCTATTCTTTTGGTCAAATACGTAATATAGGTGTTATTCTGCTTTTAACATATTCACTATATACGATGAAAAGATTATATTGAATTTCTGGTAATATTTTATAGATTATACATGAAAGATTTATTTTAATGTTGATACTGTTCTTAAAATATTTTAATTTGACTGTTCATTACTTCTCTCGTAGTTTATCTATTTCCTTATTTTTATTTCCCTGGGCTTATAGCATTCTGCTTTTCCAACTAGGGTTGGCCCTTTTTCTTCATTAATTGAAATTTGTAAATAATTAGAATTCTGTTTCATGTTATGAAAATATATAGGATTTGTTCACTCAAATGAAATTTAGACTATAGGAAAGAGAAACGGTTATAGACTATAATTTTGATTCGGTAAATAAAACATCAACGAAAACAATAAAATTATTATTATTATTATTATTATTATTATTATTATTATTATTATTATTATTATTATTATTATTATTATTATTAGTATTATTAGCTAAGCTATAACTCTACTTGATAAAGCAGGATGCTGTAAGCCCAAGGACACCAACAAGAAAAAAAAAGAACCCAGCGTGGAATGGAAAAAAGGAAATGAATAAACTACAATAGAAGTCTATCTATCTATCTATCTATCTATGGGCCATGTCTTCGACGTGGGCTGTCAATTGCCTCCACCTGGTCCTGTCTGTAGCTGTCTGTCTAAATTGTCTAGCTGTTCCTTCCTTATTGACATCCTCCGGAGTATGCTTTCCAAAACCGTTTTCCTTTGACGGCCTCTTGCTCTTCTCTTCTCTATCATATTGTTGTTAGCTGAGCTACAACCCTAATAGGAAAATTAGAATACTATAAGCCCAAGTGCTCCAACGGGGAAAAATAGCCCAGCAAGAAAGGGATATAGGCCTAAGCAAATAGATAAACTACAAGGGAAGTAATGAACAATTAATATAAAATATTTCAAGAACAGTAACGGCATTGAAATAGATCTTTCTTATATTAACTATAAAGAGAGACTTATGTCAGCCTGTTTAACATGAAAACATTTGCAGGAAGTTTTATATATATATATATATATATATATATATATATATATATATATATATATATATATATATATATATATATAGTATATTACAATTGAAGATAAACTTGAAAACCAGAAAATAAGAATTACTTATTGCCTGAAGTCAGGATCAGTCTTCTTATTCTCTTTGAAGTTCATCAAATAACGTTTTGCCAAAATTTTACTTTTCTTAAGATTGCGAATTTTTCTCCTGAGGTTTATTGGAATTTGCGGTTTTTGCAAGTCACGGTTCTTTGATGTGTGCAGACATATGCTCTTCAATTTTCATCTTGTGCAAAAAAAAAAAAAAAAAAGGAAATTTCAATTGTTAACTGCTTCAAAAATACGATATTTTGATTTTCATATTTTAACAAAAAAGGAGAAAGATGTTTTCATTTAATTTTTTTTTGGCAAAAAAAAAAAAAAAAAAGGAATTTTAATTTGTATCTTGCAAAAAACATTTCTATTTTCTTTTGGAAAAAAAAAATATTCTCATATTACTGGAAAAAATATTTGGTTCCTTTTGCAATATAAAGATATCTTTAATTTCATATTTTGCATATAAATTATTCTGTAAAATATATTCATTTTAATTTTGCCAAAATAAAGAAGAATCATTGTGGGAAAAAGTTAATATTTTCATTTGCAAAAAAAAGTACACACACACACACACACACACACATATATATATATATATATATATATATATATATATATATATATATATATATACATATATATATATATATATATATATATATATATATATATATATATATATATATATATATATATATATAAATATATGTATATATATACATATATATATATATATATATATATATATATATATATATATATATATATATATATATATATATATATATATGCGCGTGTGTGTATGTATAGCCATACGCTTGGTCTTTATTATATAGAGGAGATTATTATTATTATTATTATTATTATTATTTTCATTATTATTATTATTATTATTATTATTGTTGCTGTAGTCCTAATATAATTTCATTATTTCTTTTTGACCTCGCTGGAATGTCTGCTAAGTGAGGATAAAAGCAATACTTTTATTGAATAATAAATAAATAAATAAGAGGTAATCAATGAAGAAAATATATTCCATTTTGCCTGAATAAAAATAAACAGGATTTATATGTATTAGAAAATTTTACTTAACAGAACCTAAAGACTTGATTCATGTTTACTCCCAAGTGCAAACATTCCCATCCACCCATTCCCGTATTCCAGTATTCCAAGCACAAACTCATTCCTTCGCAAGGTCCCTATTCAGATTGTAGCGTCCGACCAATCAGGATTAAGGCGAGGCAGGCGTCGACCAATCAGGATCAAGGTGAAGAGCGTGACGTTTATCCAGGCAAATGAGAGAACAGAAAGTCTGCGTAATTCTCGCTGGACTAAAAGTGAATCTGGAGGTAAGTTTCTGGGACTTCTATTGTTCAAAATAGCTTCAGTAGATATTCTCTGATGCAAAAATATTAACTGTTACCGGTTGGAAGTTTCTGTTTCTTTTTTTTTTTCAGGTAATGGAGTTATTTAATCTGTTTGGAAGTTTGAGCAGGAGGAGATATCATGCAATAATTCACTCGAAATATTTTACTTATTCGTTCGATCTGATCTTCTTCTTCTTCTTCTTCTTCTTCTTCTTCTTCTTCTTCTCACCTTTATCCTTGCAACAAGGGGCCGGTTGCCTGATGCGTTCTCTCCAATCAATGGTATCAACAAACAAAATTAGATCTACTAATCATGTCATAGAACACTGATATGGGAAATTTTAACCTAAAAAATGTTTAATCTACAAAATCTGACATATGTTTGGAAATCTTAGATTTGTTAACAACTGCAAAAATGTGTATGATATATTTTCATTCCTGTAATAATATCCTCTCAAAATAATCATCATAGTCTTCAAAATTTTTCTAACTTTCGCTTTGCAAATTCACATGAGGCAGATTATGGACGATTTTGTAGCTTCTCTTGATTAAAATGGTTTTCAATACCCCATGAGAGAGAGAGAGAGAGAGAGAGAGAGAGAGAGAGAGAGAGAGAGAGAGAGAGAGAGAGAGAGAGAGAGAGATACTATCTTTGTAACTCGTCAACGTATCAGAGCGTTTATTTTATTTTCCAGGATCCTTCGACAAAAAGGGAAGAAACAAGAAGAAGGAGATCTGAAGGTAAGAATTATTCCCTCTCTCTCTCTCTCTCTCTCTCTCTCTCTCTCTCTCTCTCTCTCTCTCTCTCTCTCTCTCTCTCTCTCCAGCGATTTTGTTAAAAAAAACTGCAAACACTATCGCGAAGCCGCTTGCAATACTGCTAAGACAGAGTGTAGATATGAGCGAGATATATGTTAAACATAAATTAGCTTATATAACCCCTATCTTCAAAAGTGGATCAAGACTAGAGGCAAGCAATTATAGACCTGTTAGTCTAACATCACATATTATGAAAGTGTATGAGAGGGTAATAAAAAAGAAAATAATGAACCATTTGGTCAAAAATAATTTGTTTAATATGGGTCAACACGGTTTCGTACCTGGAAAAAGTACACAGACCCAACTGATAGCACACTATGAAAACATATACAATAATATGATAAATGAAAAAGACACAGATGTGATCTATCTAGATTTTGAAAAAGCCTTTGACAAGGTAGACCATAACATATTGGAGAAAAAAATGAGAAAGCATAATATTGTGGGAAAGATAGGAAAATGGGTAAAAGAATTCCTGCAAAACAGAAAACAGATAGTGGTTGCAAATGATGAGAAATCAGATGAAGCCCAGGTAATATCTGGTGTGCCCCAAGGTACGGTATTAGCTGCACTGCTATTTGTTATTATGATCTCAGACATAGACTGTGATGTTGAAAACTCCGTAGTGAGAAGTTTCGCCGATGACACAAGAATAAGTAGAGAAATTACTTGTGATGAAGATAGGAACTCACTACAAAGAGATCTAAACAAAATATATGAATGGGCGGAGATAAATAGGATGGTATTTAACTCCGATAAATTCGAATCAATAAATTATGGAAACAGAGAAGGAATGGTGTATGCATACAAGGGACCTAATAATGAGACAATCACAAACAAGGAAACAATTAAAGACCTTGGTGTAATTTTAAATAGGAATATGTTATGCAACGACCAAATAGCAACACTGTTGGCTAAATGTAAAGCAAAAATGGGAATGTTATTCAGACACTTTAAAACAAGAAAAGCTGAACACATGATTATGCTTTACAAAACTTATGTGCGTAGTACACTCGAGTACTGCAATGTGATATGGTACCCACACTACCAAAAGGATATTGCGCAAATAGAGAGTGTACAAAGGTCCTATACTGCTAGAATAGAAGAAGTTAAGGACCTTGACTACTGGGAAAGACTGCAATTTTTAAAACTATACAGTCTAGAAAGGAGAAGAGAACGCTACATGATAATACAAGCATGGAAGCAAATAGAAGGAATTGCTGAAAACATCATGGAGCTTAAAGTATCAGAAAGAGCAAGCCGAGGTAGATTAATAGTGCCAAAAAGCATTCCAGGTAAACTGAGAAAGGCGCACAGGACATTAATCCACTACGCACCAGCATCGATAATGCAGCGACTATTTAATGTGCTGCCAGCTCATCTAAG
>NC_090756.1:46344695-46347195 GCF_036898095.1 Palaemon carinicauda | reverse complement strand
GGGAACCCCCTCTCCCCTATATACATCCTGTGAGACATCAACAAAGAGATGAAGCTGGGGGGAGAGTGACTGCTCCCCGCACTCTAGTTTTGGGGTGTTTGAATGTGCGTCGATGTTGTACGATAGAGAGTAAAAGATGATATTTGGTTAAATGTCTGGTAGAGTGTCTGGGATTGAAAGGGGAAGAGCGAGAGAGGGTGTGGCTTTATTGCTGAGTGATTGGATGACAGGTAAAGTAGTGGAATGAAAGGAGATATCATCTAGGTTAATGTGGTTAAGGGTTAGGTTGGGTAGGGAATGTTGGGCGTTTGTCAGTGCGTATGGGCCAGGTAGTGAGAAAAGTGAAGAAGAGCGAAATGAGTTCTGGAATGCATTAACTAGGTGTGTAGAAGGACTGGTTAGAAGGAATTATGTAGTTGTCATGGGTGACTTAAATGCTAGAGTGGGCGCTGGAGAGGTAGAAGGTGTCATTGGGAAGTATGGCGTACCAGGTGAAAATGAGAGTGGTTTGAGACTGGTAGATATGTGTGTTGAGCAAGAGAGGGTGATAAGTAATAGCTTTTTCAAAACTTGGGGTCTGTTGTTGCAGCAAATGGTGGAGTGGAAGCAGATGTACGTCAGAGAGTGAATGAAGGTTGCAAAGTGTTGGGGGCAGTTAAAGGAGTAGTAAAAAATAGAGGGTTGGGCATGAATGTAAAAAGAGTTCTATATGAGAAAGTGATTGTACCATCTGTGATGTATGGATCGGAGTTGTGGGGAATGAAAGTGACGGAGAGACAGAAATTGAATGTGTTTGAGATGAAGTGTCTAAGGAGTATGGCTGGTGTATCTCGAGTAGATAGGGTTAGGAACGAAGTGGTGAGATTGAGAACGTATGTAAGAAATGAGTTAGCAGCTAGAGTGGATATGAATGTGTTGAGGTGGTTTGGCCATGTTGAGAGAATGGAAAATGGCTGTCTGCTAAAGAAGGTGATAAATGCAAGAGTTGATGGGAGAAGTACAAGAGGAAGGCCAAGGTTTGGGTGGATGGATGGAGTGAAGGAAGCTCTGGGTGATAGGAGGATAGATGTGAGAGAGGCAAGAGAGCGTGCTAGAAATAGGAATGAATGGCGAGTGATTGTGACGCAGTTCCGGTAGGCCCTGCTGCTGCCTCCGATGCCTTAGATGACCGCTGAGGTAGCAGCAGTAGGGGGCTCAGCATTATGAAGCTTCATCTGTGGTGGATAATGTGGGAGGGTGGGCTGTGGCACCCTAGCAGTACCAGCTGAACTCGGTTGAGTCCCTTGTTAGGCTGGAGGAACGTAGAGAGTAGAGGTCCCCTTTTTTGCTTTGTTTCATTTGTCGATGTCGGCTACCCCGCAAAATTGGGGGAAATGCCTTGGTATATGTATGAATATATCTTGAATAACAAAGTGAAACTTGTTTAAAGTTTCATTATATTAAAGTTTTAATTTTCTTGTTTTTATTTTTTCCTAAAACTTGAATTACTCAAAGGAATCTTTTAAGTTCTAATTTTCTTATGTTTTTTATATTTCTTGAATGTTGCATTAATCAAATGTGTGACTCTGGAGATTTCCTCTCGTAATGAAGGTGTCCTTATAAAGGGGTCAGAGTAATTGAAACACGTTCCTCACCACCTGTAAAATTCACGAATTTTAATCCATGGTTCATCATTGACATTGAAAGTAGATGAATCTCTCTCTCTCTCTCTCTCTCTCTCTCTCTCTCTCTCTCTCTCTCTCTCTCTCTCTCTCTCCTTGAATGTAGGGAGGATCTGAGATGAAATTCTTATCCTCAAGTGAATTTAGATTTAATTAAAAATCTAAGCTTTTAAATAAATCAAATGGCTTAGGGAAATTGATTAACATTTTAAGTTACAGGATAATGCATCAATTTTCCTTTAATTATTTGAGATATTTCATCATCGACCTCTGATAAGGTTATCTTTTAAGAAATGTGACACCAGAGCATCTATCCTTTAGAAGTTTGAGATTTCATCAAATGCAAAATGTAGCTTCAGCCTTTTAAAAAATTACCCTTTCATGAAATCAGATACTATAGTAACTACCCTTTGTTAAGGTTAAAAGGACTAAAGCAACCACCCTTTGATAAGGTCACCTTTTAAATAAATGGGATATTAAGGCCAGAGGCCTTTAAGAGTGTGCAAAGATTTCTGACAGATCATTTATCCTTTTTTGATCCGTAGATCGAACAATTCGAGATTGATTTGCCTAATCTGAGAACTTTCACATTTCTTTACTCGTTTCACCAAGATTTTTTTTTCTTTTTTTTATAAAATTTATCTTTTTTTACCCAATTAGAAAAGAAATTTTAACGACATTCTAATTTTTCATGGTAGTGTTCAGATTTAGCCTTTCAATCATCATCAAAGGCTTCAAAAAACGTCCTTCCACTTGCGTCTGTTTACGCTCCATCTATGCCAGTCCACACTCGCAAATTTTCTTAGTTCGTCAATCCATCTTCTTCATTTCCTTCCCCT
>NC_090756.1:46334695-46339695 GCF_036898095.1 Palaemon carinicauda | reverse complement strand
CTGAGTTATCAGCAGCCATTGCCTGGACCTCCCTGTTCCTAGATTGAGTGGAGAGGAGTCTTTGGTGCTGATCATATGGACAGGAGGTCAGTCTCTAGGGTATTCTTCTGCTAGGGCAATGTAACTGCCCCTTGCCTCTGCCATTCATAAGCAACCTTTAAACTTTTGAACATTTAAATGTAAATAAGTATACACAGGCATTTATGGTTATATATGTAGCTATGAAGTTACCTCACTCTTAGGACACTTTCAGACGTTCATAACGATAATTGTAATTTGGAGATTTTGAAATTAGAAGATATTGGACAGTAACTTGAAAAAAATTATGTTTGTCCTCTTGTGAATTTTTTGGTCATATTTTCAAGAGGTTTAGTAATTACATTGAGACCGAGAAAGCCAATATGTTTATATTCGAAGCAGAATTTTCTCGGTGGACACAAAATTTCTTTTTGCTCGAAATCAAAAGAGATTTTAATCAACTCTCGGAAAGGTAAAGTATTTACTCAAGTCTCAGAGATGAGATTGCATAATTGAGGTCAAATATAAGTTTTTTTTTTCGAAAGTAAGACGACATTCAAAATTAATTTTTTTTTCAAATAAGACTATTTTCCAAATTTTAATTTCTTTTGTCAAGTAAGATGATTTTAAAAATTTCACCTTTTTTTTCTTAAATAAGGTGATTTTATAAATTCCAATTTTCTTAAAAACGAGGTTTTTCAAAATATAATTTTTTAACTAAGACGATTTTCAAAATTAAATTTTTTTAAATAAGATGATTTTCCAATTTTCCATTTTTAGAAATAAAAAGATGGTCAAATTCTTTATTTTTTTTTTTTTTTTAAATAAGACAATGTAATTTTTTTCTTTTTTAATAAGATGATTTTCAAAATTTCAAATCCCGAACGGAGGTTTATATCAAATTATTCTTTTGCAGTCTGAAAGGGAATATCAATTTAACTTGAGATTAGAGACAATAATTAAATATAATCAGCAAAAATATTCCTTTAATTCTTCTATTTCTTTCAATGATCTTCCTCTCTCTGGATTTATTAGAACACTTAATTTTTATATCTAAATGAGTTTTTCTTTTTTCAATCAAACTTTGTTTTCCGAATCAATGAACCAGAAATTCTCTTATTTTCAGGACTGAGACTCATCAAATATCTTTTGTTTTCCTGGAATTCGGAAAAAAAAAATCTTGTAAGATTATTCGCATCTGCTAATTTCTTGGAATTCAGAAAAATTTTTTTTTTCAGATTCTTCCCTCTTTTATTTCTTTTATTCAATGAACAACTAACATATTCGTTCTTTGGAAACGAGATGCTTCAAATGTCTTTTGTTTTCCTAAAATTAGGAAAAAAGACTAGTCAGATTTCCTTTCTTTTATCAAATGAACCAGAAACAGATTTGGCCTTTATAAGTGAGACTCGTCCAACATCTTTCTTTTCATGGAATTCAGAAAAAAAGGCTAGTCAGATTTCTCCTTCGTTTATATGAAGATTTGTTTCAACTGCATGAACAAAAAGAGAGAATTGGTTTGCTGTTAACAAATGGTTCTTCGTCTTTTCTGGTTTGTGCAGGAATTTCCATCAAGATCTCATTAACAGTTTCTCTTATCAACTTCTACCTGGAAGGTTGTCAAGTTGAGTGTCTCCCGGACCTAGTTTCTGACCACTTTTTTCTTTATCTTCTTTTGCCATAATTTTTAGTATTAAAACATGATTATGTCTTTTTATTTTTTCTCCTTTTTGGATTTTTTATTTTTTTATTTTTTATAGTTTTCTATTAACATCAAGTTTACTTCAGATTTCGGTCATTAGTTCTTTTTATTATCATCATTATTACTATCAACACCATCATCATCATCATCATCATCACTATTACTATTATCATTATCATCCTTATCATCAGCATCATCATATCATCATCATAATCCTCTTCATCATCATCATCATCATCATAATTCTCATCATCAGTATTACTATTATTATTAAAATTATCATCATCTTTATCATTATTAAAATCATGATAATACGCATTATTATTAGCATTACAACTCTCATCATCATTATTATCATCATCTCAATTATCATCATCATTGATATGATCAGAATTTATAACTCTTCTCAATAGAGCTGATTGCAGTTTGCAAGGCAATCCATTTGATCAATAACTATATTCACATCAGTTTTGAATTTGCATTCTCTTCATAGTATGCTGGTACAGTTGTCTTTATTCATTCCGGTACACTGACGTCTCCTTAGCTTCCCGAGAAGTGTACGGGAAGGAATGGAGCCAACTGTACCTCAGAGTTCGGGATCAGCGTGTACGAGTCCCATGGCAGTCTTAATTGACACACAGCATTTAATTTTGGGTTCATAAACAGTGATTGTCAATTCTATGTCATCTTTGTCTTACATGTTGTTTATTATGGTTTTAGCACAAGTTTTGACAGTCCTTTGTCAACTTTAGTTAGCACTCTGTGTCACTTTGGTCTTATATGTATTTTATTTTTTTTTCTGAGACTAGTTTCTAAGGTTTTTTGTCAATGTTTGTCACCACTGTGTCACCTTTGCTTTACAAGATGTATTGCTTCTCATGGTTTTAGGACAAGTTTCTACGGTCCTTTGTCAATTTTTGCTGGCATACTGTGTCACCTTTGTCTTACAGTTCTATTGTAGTAGTTTCTAATGTTCTTTGTCAATTTTAGTTCTTTTCTTTGTAGTCGGTGTGTTTGCTACTTCTAGTCAAAATTCTGTGGCATATCTGTCTCTTTGGGTTTCTGAATTGTCTGAAGAGGCTCTTTGGCAAATGATTCTATGACAAAAGTCATTCCCGGACAATTCACTCAAGGAACATGCTATGCATCACCTCCAACATGGTGAGAAAATCTGGCACAATCACCCTTATTTTAGGCTCTATTGGCACTATCCGTTATTGTATTTCATTTTTTGCCTAGCCTGTTATATAATTCGGTGTGGGAACATGATATATCGAGACCCACGCAAACTATATGATCTTTTCTTTTGAGAAATTTCATTCTAGAGCAATGATTGTGACGTCACAGCAACTTCCACCAATCAGTGTCGCTCTACATCGTTAGCTTATCGTGATATTTGTGAACAAAGCAAATCTTTCAAGCGTCGGTTGCTGTCATTCTCACATTTTACATTAATTTTTGGATTATCATTACGTGTTGTGCCTTCAAAATTTATTTACGATGAGTGGAAAGCATCAGGGTTAATTTAGTGATAATAAGGGTAAAGACAAATAGAAAATAAGCAAGAAAAAACACTCAACTTCAATGTTGGAAGTTTCTTTGGGAAATGTTTAGCAGATATCGAAAGTTTTCGAGCTTAGTTATGAAGTTTCTCCTTCACTTATTAATACCTGTCCTTAGGATTTTATTACTATTGAAGTGGTGAAGCCCAGAGTCATTAAAGGGGGTAACCACGTTATTCTATTGAATGAAGTGTTGTTTGGAATGTTGGCTCCTTATATAAGTGTTGTTGGTAGTGCTTGTGAAGTGTCAGGTGTTTGTAAAGTAAGTATCATGTGTTCGTAAAGTAAGTGGTAGGCATTTGTAAAGTAAGTGTTAGAAGTTCAAGCATTGGTCCTTGTCCCAGTGCTAAATGGATATATTGATAGGCCCTTCGGTAACGATTTCCTGCCTAGGGCTAGACTCCCTTTAATGAATACTCTACAATTACAAACGACTGATTTACCCCAAAGGACATCTGTGATCATTCTAATTTTGGTGAGTGTTAATCATGAATTTTCCCCTTTTTTTTCATTTTCATTTTCCATTTTATTATTCATCCTTAAGTTCATTATAGTTCATAAGTTTTTTTTTTAGTATTTTGTAGTATTTATTTGGAAGAGGCTATTTAGCCGGTCCCGGTAAAATAGACAAAGCTATTTTTAAGCTTATTTTGCCGGTCCCGGTAAAATAGACAAACCTGCTTTTAAGCTTATTTTGTCGGTAAATATTATAAATAATGACAATAAAAGAAAAAAATTACAAAACACTTAAACCAAATTTATTTATATAATTTTAAAAACAATTTGAAATCTTGTTAACTACAAATTAAAAAAAAATCATTAAAACGATTATTCTAATCAATTATTAAAATAAATACAGCTGTGTTAGAATCTTTATGCATAACAGTCTCTGCAAATCCAAAACTTTCCTTTCGGAAGTGTTCTTTTACCAATACACTTAAGGTGCACCCACTGAAGACAACAATCACAGACCCCAGAATCCATCTTGCTCAAATCCTGACTACAGAGCTCACACGTCCACGTGCTGACAATCTTGAGGCTTCATAAACATGCTCCACAGCTTTCCAACCGTCTGAATCAAAATATCGGCGGATTTTGTGGAATGAAACATTCTCATCCAGACATGCTGTTGGAATTGAAGAAGGGTTTTGTTCTACCGTATTTTCAGAGAGAACCTCTCCACGCATGGCATCTTTATCACTTACAAAGTAGCCAAGTACCTGTAGATCCCCTGCCATTAGATGATTTTTTGATGAATGGAGTTGGCTTATCAAGTCTTGATTTTTTCTTTGTAAGTTTTTTTTGTTTGACCCTTTAAGTCTACCCCTTTTTTTGGCTTTTGCAGGCAAAGTGACATTGTCTAATTTAGGATTAGAAGGTTCTGGAACTGCACTGTTCTCAGTAAAAGTGGGTGGTTCTGTTTCGCCCTCGGCTACAGATAATTCTGTACCTGTAGGTATTAAGTCAGAATTCTGTATATCAGGCAAATCATCCTGTTTACCGCATTCAGTGATGCTGAAATTATGGTCAGTTGGCATGTCAATCACTGGTAGATCCTGCTCAATAACTTCAACAACTGCAGCTTGTTTTCCTACTTCCCACATCTTTGCTAAATCCTCTAGCACACACAATCTTTGCTCATAGTCTTAGCTATACTCAGAAGCTAGGGAGGCTAGTTTTTGCCCAAGTAGAAGACACCTTCTTATATCTATCATTCA